>NC_092044.1:23575922-23875922 GCF_003086295.3 Arachis hypogaea | reverse complement strand
CAATTGCAATCTCAACTCTTTATCACAACTTCACACAACTAACCAGCAAGTGCACTGGGTCGTCCAAGTAATAAACCTTACGCGAGTAAGGGTCGATCCCCCGGAGATTGTTGGTATGAAACAAGCTATGGTCATCTTGTAAATCTCAGTCAGGCAGACTCAAATGGTTATGGATGATTTATGAATAAAGCATAAAATAAAGATAGAGATACTTATGTAATTCATTGGTGAGAAATTCAGATAAGTGTATGGAGATACTTTGTCCCTTCCGTCTCTCTGCTTTCCTACTGTCTTCATCCAATCCTTCTCACTCTTTTCCATGGCAAGCTGTATGTTGGGCATCACCGTTGTCAATGGCTACAGTCCCGTCCTCTCAGTGAAAATGTTCAACGCGCTCTGTCACAGCACGGCTATTTAGTTGTCGATTCTTGATCATGTCGGAATAGAATCCAGTGATTCTTTTGCGTCTGTCACTAACGCCCCACAATCGCGAGTTTGAAGCTCGTCATAGTCATTCAATCCTTGAATCCTACTCAGAATACCACAGATAAGGTTTAGACCTTCCGGATTCTCTTGAATGCCGCCATCAATTCTAGCTTATACCACGAAGATTCCGATTAAGGGATCCAAGAGATATCCACTCAATCTACGGTAGAACGGAGGTGGTTGTCAGGCACACGTTCATAGGTGAGAATGATGATGAGTGTCACAGATCATCACATTCATCAAGTTGAGGAACAAGTGATATCTTAGAATAAGAATAGGCTAAATTGAATAGAAGAACAATATTAATTGCATTAATACTCGAGGTACAGCAGAGCTCCACACCTTAATCTATGGTGTGTAGAAACTCCACTGTTGAAAATACATAAGAACAAGGTCTAGGCATGGCCGGGAGGCCAGCCCCCATAATCTAAGAACTAGACGTCCAAAGATGATCTAAGGATCTAAAGTGATCAAAAGATTCAAAGATCTAAAGATGAAAATACAATAGCAAAAGGTCCTATTTGTAGAGAACTAGTAGCCTAGGGTTTACAGAAATGAGTAAATGACATAAAAATCCACTTCCGGGCCCACTTGGTGTGTGCTTGGGATGAGAATTGAAGCATTTTCGTGTAGAGACTTTCCTTGGAGTTAAACGCCAGCTTTTGTGCCAGTTTCGGCGTTTAACTCCCATTCTTGTGCCAGTTCCAGCGTTTAACGCAGGGCAGTTTTGAGCTGATTTGGAATGCCAGTTTGGACCATCAAATCTCGAGCAAAGTATGGACTATTATATATTTCTGGAAAGCCCAGGATGTCTACTTTCCAACGCAGTTGAGAGCGCGCCAATTAGGTTTCTGTAGCTCCAGAAAATTCACTTCGAGTGCAGGGAGGTCAAAATCCAACAGCATCTGCAGTCCTTTCTAGCCTCTGAATCAGATTTTTGCTCAAGTACCTCAATTTCAGCCAGAAAATTCCTGAAATCACAGAAAAATACACAAACTCATAGTAAAGTCCAGAAAAGTGAATTTTAACAAAAAATAATAAAAATATAATAAAAACTAACTAAAATATACTAAAAACATACTAAAAACAATGCCAAAAAGCGTACAAATTATCCGCTCATCACAACACCAAACTTAAATTGTTGCTTGTCCCTAAGCAACTGAAAATCAAATAAGATAAAAAATAAGAGAATATGCAATGAATTCCAAAAACATCTATGAAGATCAGTATTAATTAGATGAGCGGGGCTTTTAGCTTTTTGCCTCTGAACAGTTTTGGCATCTCACTTTATCCTTTGAAATTCAGAATGATTGGCTTCTCTAGGAACTCAGAATCCAGATAGTGTTATTGATTCTTCTAGTTAAGTATGATGATTCTTGAACATAGCTACTTTATGAGTCTTGGCCGTGGCCTAAAGCACTCTGTCTTCCAGTATTACCACCGGATACATACATGCCACAGACACATAACTGGGTGAACCTTTTCAGATTGTGACTCAGCTTTGCTAGAGTCCCCAATTAGAGGTGTTCAGGGTTCTTAAGCACACTCTTTTTGCCTTGGATCACAACTTTATTATTTCTTTTTTTCTTTCTCTTTTCTTTCTTTTTTTTCGTTTTTTCTTTAATACACTGCTTTTTCTTGCTTCAAGAATCATTTTTTTATGATTTTTCAGATCCTCAGTAACATGTCTCCTTTTTCATCATTCTTTCAAGAGCCAACATTCATGAACAACAATTTCAAAAGACATATGCACTGTTCAAGCATACATTCAGAAGTCAAAGTATTACCACCACATCAAAATAATTAATCTGTTATAAAATTCAGAATTCATGCAATTCTTCTCTTTTTCAATTAAAAACATGTTTCATTTAAGAAAGGTGATGGATTCATAGGACATTCATAACTTTAAGGCATAGACACTAAGACACTAATGATCATAAGACACAAACATGGATAATCATAAGCATGAAAATTTCGAAAAACAGGAAAATAAAGAACAAGGAGATTAAAGAACGAGTCCACCTTAGTGATGGCGGCTTGTTCTTCCTCTTGAAGATCTTATGGAGTGCTTGAGCTCCTCAATGTCTCTTTCTTGCCTTTGTTGCTCCTCTCTCATGATTCTTTGATCTTCTCTAATTTCATGGAGGAGGATGGAATATTCTTGATGCTCCACCCTTAGTTGTCCCATGTTGGAACTCAACTCTCCTAGGGAGGTGTTGATTTGCTCCCAATAGTTTTGTGGAGGAAAGTGTATCCCTTGAGGCATCTCAGGGATTTCATGATGAGTGGGATCTCTTGTTTGCTCCATCCTTTTCATAGTGATGGGCTTGTCCTCATTAATGAGGGTGTCTCCCTCTATGTCAATTCCAACTGAATAACACAGGTGACAAATAACATGAGGAAAGGCTAACCTTGCCAAGGTAGAGGACTTGTCCGCCACCTTATAAAGTTCTTGGGCTATAACCTCATGAACTTCTACTTCTTCTCCAATCATGATGCTATGAATCATGATAGCCCGGTCTATAGTAACTTCGGACCGGTTGCTAGTGGGAATGATTGAGCGTTGGATAAACTCCAACCATCCCCTAGCCACGGGCTTGAGGTCATGCCTTCTCAGTTGAACCGGCTTCCCTCTTGAATCTCTCTTCCATTGAGCGCCCTCTTCACAAATGTCTATGAGGACTTGGTCCAACCTTTGATCAAAGTTGACCCTTCTAGTGTAAGGGTGTTCATCTCCTTGCATCATGGGCAAGTTGAATGCCAACCTTACATTTTCCGGACTAAAATCTAAGCATTTCCCTGAACCATTGTAAGCCAATTCTTTGGGTCCGGGTTCACACTTTGATCATGGTTCTTGGTGATCCATGCATTAGCATAGAACTCTTGAACCATTAAGATTCCGACTTGTTGAATGGGGCTGGTAAGAACTTCCCAACCTCTCCTTCGGATCTCATGTCGGATCTCCGGATATTCACTCTTTTTGAGTTTGAAAGGGACCTCGGGGATCACCTTTTTCATGGCCACAACTTCATAGAAGTGGTCTTGATGCACCCTTGAGATGAATCTCTCCATCTCCCATGACTCGGAGGTGGAAGCTTTTGCCTTCCCTTTCCTCTTTCTAGAGGTTTCTCCGGCCTTAGGTGCCATAAATGGTTATGGAAAAACAAAAAGCAATGCTTTTACCACACCAAACTTAGAAGGTTTGCTCGTCCTCGAGCAAAAGAAGAAAGAAGAGAGTAGAAGAAGAAGAAATAAAGGAGATGGAGGAGGCTTTGTGGTTCGGCCAAGGGGGAGAAATAGTGTTTAGGTTGTGTGAAAATGAAGGAGTGAAGATGGGTTTATATAGGAGTGGAGAGGGGGTGTATGGTTCGGTCATGTGAGGATGGGTTGGGAGGGAAAGTGGTTTGAATTTGAATGGTGAGGTAGGTGGGGTTTTATGAAGGATGGATGTGGGTGGTGAAGAGAATAGTGGGATTTGATAGGTGAGGTGTTTTTGGGGAAGAGGTGTTGAGGTGATTGGTGAATGGGTGAAGAAGAGAGAGAGTGGTGGGGTAGGTGGGGATCCTGTAGGGTCCACAGATCCTGATGTGTCAAGGAAAATTCATCCCTGCACCAAGTGGCGAGCAAAAATGCTCTTTATGCCAATTCTGGCGTTAAACGCCGGGCTGGTGCCCATTTCTGGCGTTTAACGCCAACTTCTTGCCCTTTCCTGGCGTTTAACGCCAGTCTGGTGCCCCTTTCTGGCGTTAAACGCCCAGAATGGTGCCAGACTGGGCGTTAAACGCCCATTTGCTGCTCTTACTGGCGTTTAAACGCCAGCAAGTTTTCCTCCAGGGTGTGCTATTTTTCTTTCTATTTTTCATTCTGTTTTTGCTTTTTCAATTGATTTTGTAACTTCCCATGATCATCAACCTATAAAAACATAAAATAACAATGGAAAATAGATAAATATAACATTGGGTTGCCTCCCAACAAGCGCTTCTTTAATATCAGTAGCTTGACAGTGGGCTCTCATGGAGCCTCACAGATACTCAGAGCAATGTTGGGACCTCCCAACACCAAACTTAGAGTTTGAATGTGGGAGTTCAACACCAAACTTAGAAGTTGGTTGTGGCCTCCCAACACCAAACTTAGAGTTTGACTGTGGGGGCTCTGTTTGGCTCTGTTTTGAGAGAAGCTCTTCATGCTTCCTCTCCATGGTTATAGAGGGATATCCTTGAGCCTTAAACACAAGGGATTCTTCATTCACTTGAATGATCAATTCTCCTCTGTCAACATCAATCACAGCCTTTGCTGTGGCTAGGAAAGGTCTGCTAAGGATGATGGATTCATCCATGCACTTCCCAGTCTCTAGGACTATGAAATCAGCAGGGATGTAATGATCTTCAATCTTTACCAGAACATCCTCTACAAGTCCATAAGCTTGTTTTCTTGAATTGTCTGTCATCTCTAGTGAGATTCTTGCAGTTTGTACCTCAAAGATCCCTAGTTTCTCCATCACAGAGAGAGGCATGAGGTTTATGCTTGACCCTAGGTCACACAGAGCCTTCTTGAAGGTCATGGTGCCTACTGTACAAGGTATTGAGAACTTTCCAGGGTCCTGTCTCTTTTGAGGTAATCTCTGCCTAGACAAGTCATCCAGTTCTTTGGTGAGCAAAGGGGGTTCATCCTCCCAAGTCTCATTACCAAATAACTTGTCATTTAGCTTCATGATTGCTCCAAGGTACTTAGCAACTTGCTCTTCAGTGACATCTTCGTCCTCTTCAGAGGAAGAATACTCATCAGAGCTCATGAATGGCAGAAGTAAATCTAATGGAATCTCTATGGTCTCATTGTGAGCCTCAGATTCCCATGGTTCCTCATTAGAGAACTCATTAGAGGCCAGTGGACATCCATTGAGGCCTTCCTCAGTGGTGATCACTGCCTCTTCCTCCTCTCCAGGTTCGGCTATGTTGATGGCCTTGCACTCTCCTTTTGGATTCTCTTCTGTATTGCTTGGAAGAGTACTAGGAGGGAGTTCAGTAACTTTCTTACTCAGCTGACCCACTTGTGCCTCCAAGTTTCTAATGGAGTATCTTGTTTCAGTCATGAAACTTTGAGTGGTTTTGATTAGATCAGAGACCATGGTTGCTAAGTCAGAGTGGCTCTGCTTAGAATTCTCTGTCTGTTGTTGAGAAGATGATGGAAAAGGCTTGCCATTGCTAAACCTGTTTCTCCCACCATTATTGTTGTTGAAACCTTGTTGAGGTCTCTGTTGATCCTTCCATGAGAGATTTGGATGATTTCTCCATGAAGGATTATAGGTGTTTCCATAGGGTTCTCCCATGTAATTCACCTCTTCCATTGATGGGTTCTCAGGATCATAAGCTTCTTCTTCAGATGAAGCGTCCTTAGTACTGCCTGGTGCAGCTTGCATTCCAGACAGACTTTGAGAAATCATATTGACTTGCTGAGTCAGTATTTTGTTCTGAGCCAGTATGGCATTCAGAGTATCAATTTCAAGAACTCCTTTCTTCTGATTTTGTCCCATTGTTCACAGGATTCCTTTCAGAAGTGTACATGAATTGGTTATTTGCAACCATTTCAATGAGTTCCTGAGCTTCTGCAGGCGTCTTCTTCAAATGAAGAGATCCTCCAGCAGAGCTATCCAAGACATCTTGGACAATTCAGACAGACCATCATAGAAGATACCTATGATGCTCCACTCAGAAAGCATGTCAGAAGGACACTTTCTGATCAATTGTTTGTATCTTTCCCAAGCTTCATAGAGGGATTCACCTTCCTTCTGTCTGAAGATTTGGACTTCCACTCTAAGCTTACTCAATTTTTGAGGTGGAAAGAACTTTGCCAAGAAGGCATTGACTAGCTTTTCCCAAGAGTTCAGACTTTCTTTAGGTTGTGAGTCCAACCATATCCTAGCTCTGTCTCTTACAGCAAAAGGGAATAGCATAAGTCTGTAGACCTCAGGGTCAACCCCATTGGTCTTGACAGTGTCACAGATTTGTAAGAATTCAGCTAAAAACTGATGAGGATCTTCCAATGGAAGTCCATGGAACTTGCAATTCTGTTGCATTAGAGAAACTAATTGAGGCTTAAGCTCAAAGTTGTTTGCTCCAATGGCAAGGATAGTGATGCTTCTCCCATAGAAGTCGGGAGTAGGTGCAGTAAAGTCACCCAGCACCTTCCTTGCATTGTTGGCATTGTTGTTGTTTTTGGCTACCATGTCTTCTTCTTTGAAGAATTCTGTTAGGTCCTCTACAGAGAGTTGTGCTTTAGCTTCTCTTAGCTTTCGCTTCAAGGTCCTTTCAGGTTCAGGGTCAGCCTCAACAAGAATGCTTTTGTCTTTGCTCCTATTCATATGAAAGAGAAGAGAACAAGAAAATATGAAATCCTCTATGTCACAGTATAGAGATTCCTTGAGGTGTCAGAGGAAAAGAATAATAGAAGGAAGAGATAGAAGAATTCGAACTTATCAAGAAAGATGGAGTTCGAATTGTTGATAGTGGAGGAGTGTTAGTCCAAAAGTAGAAGGATGTGAGAAGAGGGGAAGAAATTTTCAAAAATAAATTAAAAATATTTTAAAAACATTTTGAAAATTGATTGATGATTTTCGAAAACTAAGATTGAGAAAGAAATAAAGTGATTTTGAAAAAGATTTTGAAATTGGAAGTTAAAGAGATATGATTTGAAAACTATTTTGAAAAAGATGTGATTAAAAAGATATGATTGAAAAGTTATGGTTTTAAAAATATATGATTGAAAAGATATGATTGAAAAAGATTTGATTTTGAAAAATTATGAAAACTTGAAAAGAAATTGCATTAAAAACAAAATCTTCCCTCTTGTGCCATCCTGGCGTTAAATGCCCAGAATGGTATCCATTCTGGCGTTTAACGCCCAAAATGCTACCCTTTTGGGCGTTAAACGCCCAGCCAGGCACCCTGGCTGGCATTTAAATGCCAGTTTTCCTTCCTCACTGGGCATTTTGAACGCCCAGCTTTTTCTGTGTAATTCCTCTGCTGTATGTTCTGAATCTTCAATTCTCTGTCTTATTGACTTGAAAAGACACAAATTAAAATTTTTTTGGATTTTTAATGATGAGAAATAATCAAAATGCAACTAAAAATCAAATAAACAATGCATGCAAGACACCAAACTTAGAAGTTTGTATCCTACTGACACTAACAAATGGAGAATGCATATGAGAAACAACAAAACACTCAAGACAAGAGAATTTAAAGATCAGAGCAAGTAAATCATCAAGAGCAACTTGAAGATCACTGAAGACACATGAGAAATGCAAGAGGAACAGAAACATGCAATTGACACCAAACTTAAAATGAGACACTAGGCTCAAACATAAAATATTTTTGGTTTTTATGATTTTGTAATTTTTTTTGTTTTTTCGAAAATTTATGTGGAAAACAAAATAAAGAGATTCAAAATTTTTAATAAGAATTCCAGGAATCATGCAATGTTAGTCTAAAGCTTCAGTCTAAAGAAATTAGACATGGCTAGCCAAGCTTCAGCAGGACATTGCATTCAAGAGCTAAATTGATGAAGATCAATCAGCTTTGGTGATGATAAGAACATCAACACTAGAATTCATTCTTAAAAATTCTGAAAAATACCTAATCTAAGCAACAAGATGAACCGTCAGTTGTCCAAACTCAAACAATCCCCGGCAACGGCGCCAAAAACTTGGTGCACGAAATTGTTATTATTAATGGCGCCATCAACATGGTACGCACAATTGCAATCTCAACTCTTTATCACAACTTCGCACAACTAACTAGTAAGTGCACTGGGTCGTCCATGTAATAAACCTTACGCGAGTAAGGGTCGATCCCACGGAGATTGTTGGTATGAAGCAAGCTATGGTCATCTTGTAAATCTCAGTCAGGCAGACTCAAACGGTTATGGATGATTTATGAATAAAGCATAAAACAAAGATAGAGATACTTATGTAATTCATTGGTGAGAATTTCAGATAAGCGTATGGAGATACTTTGTCCCTTCCGTCTCTCTGCTTTCCTACTGTCTTCATCCAATCCTTCTCACTCTTTTTCATGGCAAGCTGTATGTTGGGCATCACTGTTGTCAATGGCTACAGTCCCGTCCTCTCAGTGAAAATGTTCAGCGCGCTCTGTCACAGCACAGCTATTCAGCTGTCGGTTCTCGATCATGTCGGAATAGAATCCAGTGATTCTTTTGCGTCTGTCACTAACGCCCCACAATCGCGAGTTTGAAGCTCGTCACAGTCATTCAATCCTTGAATCCTACTCAGAATACCATAGACAAGGTTTAGACCTTCCGGATTCTCTTGAATGCCGCCATCAATTCTAGCTTATACCACGAAGATTCCGATTAAGGGATCCAAGAGATATCCACTCAATCTACGGTAGAACGGAGGTGGTTGTCAGGCACACGTTCATAGGTGAGAATGATGATGAGTGTCACGGATCATCACATTTATCAAGTTGAGAAACAAGTGATATCTTAGAATAAGAATAGGCTGAATTGAATAGAAGAACAATAGTAATTGCATTAATACTCGAGGTACAGCAGAGCTCCACACCTTAATCTATGGTGTGTAGAAACTCCACCGTTGAAAATACATAAGAACAAGGTCTAGGCATGGCCGGGAGGCCAGCCCCCATAATCTAAGAACTAGACGTCCAAAGATGATCTAAGGATCTAAAGTGATCAAAAGATTCAAAGATCTAAAGATGAAAATACAATAGCAAAAGGTCCTATTTGTAGAGAACTAGTAGCCTAGGGTTTATAGAAATGAGTAAATGACATAAAAATCCACTTCCGGGCCCACTTGGTGTGTGCTTGGGCTGAGCATTGAAGCATTTTCATGTAGAGACTTCCCTTGGAGTTAAACGCCAGCTTTTGTGCCAGTTTGGGCGTTTAACTCCCATTCTTGTGCCAGTTTCGGCGTTTAACGCCTGGCAGTTTTGAGCTGATTTGGAATGCCAGTTTGGGCCATCAAATCTCGAGCAAAGTATAGACTATTATATATTGTTGGAAAGTACAGGATGTCTACTTTCCAACGCAGTTGAGAGCGCGCCAATTGGGCTTCTGTAGCTCCAGAAAATCCACTTTGAGTGCAAGGAGGTCAGAATCCAACAGCATCTGCAGTCCTTTCCAGCCTCTGAATCAGATTTTTGCTCAGGTCCCTCAATTTCAGCCAGAAAATACCTGAAATCACAGAAAAACACACAAACTCATAGTAAAGTCCAGAAAAGTGAATTTTAACTAAAAACTAATAAAAATATAATAAAACTAACTAAAATATACTAAAAACATACTAAAAACAATGCCAAAAAGCGTACAAATTATCCGCTCATCACTCGGCAATACCAAACTTGGACGACCCAGTGGTAATTTCCATCCAAATAGGCAAGTTACTGGTAAGAAAAGTCCTTATGGACCCAGGTAGTAGTGCCGATGTTCTTTTTTATTCTACTTTCCAAAAAATGTAATTATTTGAAAAACTTATGCAACCCTCATCTGGAGAACTGGTAGGATTCTCCGGAGAAAGGGTCCCGATCAAAGGATACGTATGGTTAAAAACAATGATGGGAGAGGGATCACTGTCATGAACCATTGACATGCAATACTTAGTAGTTGACTGCCCAAGCCCTTACAATATTATTCTCTAAAGGCCTGCTCTGAACATGTTCAGGGCAGTAGTATTTACTTTTCATCTATGTGTTAAATTTCAGGCACAGGATGGCAGAATAGCTACAATCCACTCGGATTACCAACAAGGTCGGCATTGCTATAACGTAAGTCTGAAAATGTCGGCCGTAAAACAGGAGTATCACCAGGAAGTCAAAGCAGTTCATAGCGCGAACGAGGTGCTATCCCTAGCGGAGCTTGACCCCAGGGAAGACACCCAAGGAAGACCTCAGCCGGCGGACGAACTCGTGAAGATCCCGCTAACATCGAAACCAGGACAGTTCACATACATCGGCCAAGCACTCCAGGGACAACAAAGGACCGAACTCATAAGAGTACTGCAAGCAAATGCTGATCTCTTCGCCTGGACTCCAGCAGATATGCCAGGGATAGACCCTAACATTCTCTATCACAAACTTGCCACCAATAGAGCCATCTGACCTATAGCTCAGAAGAAGAGGAATCTTGGAATAGAGAAATCAGAGGCGGCCCTAGAAGAAACCAGAAAGCTTCTCAGTGCAAACTTCATTAAGGAAATCCGATTCACAACATGGCTATCTAACGTGGTAATGGTAAGAAAAAAATCAGGTAAATGGCACATGTGCGTTGACTTTACAAATTTGAACAAAGCATGCCCTAAAGATGCATACCCTTTGCCAAACATTGACAAGCTTGTAGACAACGCATCAGGTTTCAAAAGTTTGAGCTTCATGGATGTATACTCTGGCTACAACCAGATCCTTATGCATCCAGAAGACCAAAACAAAACAGCATTTATAATTGAAAATAGAAATTTTTGTTATAGAGTAATGCCATTTGGCCTAAAGAATGCAGGTGCAACCTACCAACGGCTGATGGACAAAGTATTCCGTCATCAAATAGGTCGAAACATGAAAATCTATGTGGATGATATGGTCGCCAAGACCACTCAAGAAAAGTCGCACTGCGATGACCTCAAAGAAATATTTGAACAAATTCGAGTATACAATATGAGACTCAACCCGGAGAAATGCACCTTTGGAGTTCAAGGAGACAAGTTTCTCGGATTCATGCTAACCTCAAGAGGAATTGAAGCAAACCCCGAAAAATGTGAGGCGATACTTAACATGGCAAGCCCGAGAACAATAAAAGAAGTTCAACAACTGGCAGGAAAAATAGCAGCACTATCACAGTTCCTACCAGCAGCATCAAGCCGATCATAAAATTTCTTCCAAATAATATAAAAAAACAAAATTTGAATGGATAGAAGAATGTGAGAAAGCATTCACCGAGCTCAAGACCATTTTGTCATCACCGCCCGTACTACAAAGACCAAAAATCGATAAACCTTTATATTTATATTTATCTATCTCTAACTGCTCTATAAGCTCGGCTCTAGTCATTGAGACAGGAAAAATACAACAACCAGTATACTTCGTCAGCCGAGTCATGCAAGCAACAGAGGAAAGATATCTGAGGATTGAACAACTAGCCCTAAAACTTGTAATAACTGCGAGAAGACTCAGGCACTACTTCCAAAGTCACACGATAATAGTAAGGACTAACCAACCATTAAGGCAAATACTGACAAAACTAGAATTGGCTGGGCGTCTAACCAAATAGCCTATCGAACTCTCGGAATTCGACATCCAATATCAACCAAGGACAGCCTTGAAAGCACAGATCCTGGCAGACTTCATCTCGGAATTGACCCCAGACGAGCTAAATAAAAATTGGGAACTACATGTTGATGGAGCATCCAGCCGAGGAGGAAGCGGAGCAGGAATAATCCTGAAAGAAGGAGACAAAGTAATAGCCAAGCAATCCCTCCAGTTCAACTTCCCAACTAGCAACAATCAGGCCGAATACGAAGCACTTATAGCAGGACTCAAGCTCACCCCTAAACCTCCAAGTACAAAGCCTGACGGCACATTGTGACTCTCTCCTAGTGCAACAAATTCGAGAAAAATTTCAGGTAAAAGATCCCTTGCTCGAACAATATTGGCTCGTAGCAAAGGATCTCATTTCAAAATTTAGCACATTTATTATTCTACATGTACATAGAGAAAAGAATCTCAGAGCAGACATATTATCCAAACTTGCATCCACTAGGGCAGATACACAAATATCAACATTATCAATGCTTACACTTACAAAACCTAGCATCAAACTATTATCTATAGCAAGTATTAACCGCCTCCAAGACTGGAGAACACCTTTTCTTGAGTACATCAACGCAGGTATCATACCCAAAGACGAGCTCAACCCGCAACACTTCAAGCGAAGAGCAAGTCTCTACACAAGTATCGCAGGAGAACTATACAGGCGTGGACTCTCACAACCATTACTAAAATGCCTAAACAAAGATGAGGCCAACTTGGTGATGGACGAAGTTCATGAAGGCGTATGTGGAAACCACATCGGGGGACAAGCTCTCGCAGCCAAGATTGTCCGAATAGGATATTATTGGCCGACCATAAAAAGGGATTGTATAACGAAGGTCAAAACATGTGACAAATGTCAGAAGTATGCCACCAACACTACAAAGCCTGCCGAGATATTACACAGCATTGAGGTAAGCTGGCCCTTCAACAGATAGGGCCTCGATATTCTCGGCCCATTCCCTATAGCACCAGGCCAGGTAAAATTTCTCCTAGTATCAATAGATTATTTTTCAAAATGGATAGAAGCACATCCGCTAGCAAGAATAACAGTCGAAAAGGTACGATCTTTTATTTGGAAAAACATAATATGCCGGTTTGGAATACCAAGGGAAATCATATCAGATAATGGTAGGCAATTCACAGATAACAAGCTCGGGTCATTTCTAAAAAGCTTCAATATACAGCATTATTTTAGCTCGGTCGAACACCCACAAACTAATGGGCAGGCCGAGGCTGCTAACCAAATTATATTGTAGGAAATGAAGAAAAAGCTCAAAATGCAAAAGGAGAATGGACAGAGCTGATCCCGGAAATATTATGGAGGTATAACACAACAATACATACCACCACAGGTAAAACACCCTTCAAACTAGTACATGGATTGAAAGCACTAATTCCTGTGGAGGTCGGAGTGCCCACCTTAAGAACCGAGCTATATGATGAACAGCATAACATAAACATGAGGAAGGACGAGCTTGATCTCGTCGAGGAGGAAAGAAACATTACGGCAATTAGACAAAGAGCCAGGAAACAATTGGCGGAGAGAAAACACAACAAGAAGGTCACTCCCAGAACATTTAGTGAGGGCGACCTAGTCCTCAGACGAACAGAAGAAGCGAGACGGCCTCCTTCGCATGGCAAGCTTGTCGCAAACTGGGAGGGACCATTCAGGGTAACGAAAGTACTCGGAATGGGGGCCTATCAACATCAAACACTACAAGGCAACCCACTATCGGGGAATTAGAATGTTTCTTCATTAAAAATGTACAGATCATGACTTGTACAAACAGCGGATGAAGGTACTCTTTTTTCCCTTAGAGCTTTTTTCCCTTGTCTGGGGTTTTTACCTAAGAAGGGTTTTAATGAGGCCGGACGCCAAACACACAAACAAACGTGATTGATTTTTTGCGAACAAATCCAAAGTTCTAACAAAAACAATAAATAATAAGGCATATACTACCAAAACTCATATCGTCAACCTAACCTAACCTCGGAAAATTCAAATGTTGTCCAAAGATTACAATAAAAACAAACAAAAAGAGGCAGTCATACTGACCAAAGCTCGGTCAAACAAAATAAAATAGTCAAACAAATAGGGAACAAGTTACCCTATCCGAACCGAACATAAAACAAATCAAGAAAGAGCATTTTCATCATGTTCCTCTACAGTGCCATCCACAATCATCTTTCCATCAACTATGATCTTAGTCACATCCAGACGATCACAGTCAAAGTCAGGAGCCAAGAAAGAAATCTGGCTAACAGCTCGATCAAAACCAGAGGAGAACATTTCCATTCCCAACTCCTCTAATTCATGAACCCTTGTAATTAACTTCCCATTTGAGACATCACTTTCCTTAATATCAACCTGCTGCAACCGAACTTGATCCCTCAACAGAGCCACCTCATCCTCGGATTCCTTCGCCCTGGCTACAGCACTAACCACTGCATCATCTTTTTCTTTTAGCGATTTTTCCAACTCATCAATCCTCGCCTTATAAGATTTCTCTAACTTAGAAATCTTGTTCACCGTCTCTTGCTGTTCAGCACCAATAAGCTCGGTCGTGCGGCCAAAACACATCAACCGAGAAGCAACAATCTGCGAAAATAACATAATATAAGCATAAAAGAAACATAAAGAGAGATCAAGGAACCCAGGGGAAGATAAAACCAACCTGAACAAATTTTCCCAGGCCCTCCATGCCAATGCGACGAGTCATCAACATGTCGCCCGGATATTGAGAAACCCTATCCGAGAGCTCGGCGATATGGAATTGGTCGCTCCACAAGGAATGAGGATTTGTTCCAGGAACAAACCCACAAAGTCTCTTCTGACGTTCAAACACTGACCTAACACTACCAATCAAATCATGATCACCCTCAGAAATGACTTCCAGAGATTGATCCGTCTCATCCCTTTTCCTCTTAAAAGACGACGTAGGCTGAGCAGTGGACTGCGTAGCTTCCCCACCTCCTTTCTTCAAGATCCCAGAGCCACCAACACCATGTTCATTTTTCTTCTTCAAAAAAGACTGAAACCGAGAAGGATCAAGAAGAGGTACACGCCTGCCTGCAAAAACACAAAATATCATATAAAGAAAAAAAATGAAAAACAAAGGTAAGACAACCAAATAATACCTATATAATTCCTCATACCCCCACTGTCACCAGAATCATAGAAACCGAGCATATCACTAATTGACAAACATTCCCCACCAGCAAAACTCTCAACCAGAAAGTCCAACAACAACTCCTCTTTCTCGCTGCGTTCATTAGCTTCAAGAATTTGAATGGGTTCCGAACACCAATATAAAGAAAATTTCTCCACAAGCTCATCATCCAAGTAAAAAGGGTACTCCGATTCCACCGAACACACTTTACATACATCGGCTTAAAATTTTTGAATGAAGGTTTATACAACAAGAACAGAGAACGGCCAGGGAAACTACTTAAACAAACCTACAACCCTTTCCGAACTCCTTTCGATTGAAAAAGAGAAAAGAAAACGGGAAGGGAACAAGGAATAGATAGAAAATCCATCAAGCACTGAAATGCACGCAAAAAAGTCCAGGAGTTAGGGTGTAATTGTGAGGGAGCACAGTTCAATTAGGTAAGGACACCACATTCGAACGAAGAAAAGGGAAACGTAACACGAAGTTCAGTAAGACAAGGAGTGTAAAAATAAAAGTACTACCAGTCCCCCCTTCTTTCATAAACCCTATCCTCACCAGAACACCAAAGAAACTCAACCTTCACTCCAGAACCCTCCTTAACTACCTTCAAACCCTGAAGCTCACGAACCGAATCAACATCAACATATGAAGAAGAACGGGTCTTAACGTCGTCATGCACCTAATGATATGGGTTATCCTTTCTCTCCTCCACAGACTTTACTTTCTCTTTCTCTCTCGCCATTTACAGAAAACAAGAAACAAAAAATAAAAGACAAGGGAAGAAAGCTAACCTTTGGAAGTCATACTTGGAAGAAGAATACAAAAGAAAACTGAACGACAGTTCCAAAACAGACCAAATATTATTGCAAGCCCACTAAGTATCGTGGGTAATATAAGTAACAGCCTCCCACCAACATCGAAAACCAAAACGGCAAGAGAGTGCATTGATTGCGACACGAATCACCAAGACGACAGTACCACTTCAAACAGAATTCAAAGGTGGTCAACGGGTTTCCAACACATCACAGTCCACAAAAGGCCCAAGTCTACAATAATAAACAAAAATCACAAAAATGACACGCGGGAAAAATACAAAAACAAAAGCTTGCCTGCTGCCTCCAAAAGATAGTAAACAAGCTTGGGGCTATGACGTGTACCGCTAAGCTCAGCTGAAACCATAACTGACCATATAATTCGGATACACCCAAAGATACGGAAAAGTCAAACCGAACTCAGATAGACGTTGCCAACGTCTCTACTCTTATCAACAAATGGAAGAGAATCTCGGAACGCCATGCATCATCTGTCTATATAAACAGGCGAACCCAACTCAATAAAGCAGGTTACAAAACTCATTCTCATTTACTTTTTTTACTCCCATATATTCTTGTTCTCTTACTTGAGTGTCGGAGTGCTTTTCGCAGGTGCTCCTACCGCAGTGTTCATCTTCAGCCGACGTATACCTCTCCAGTTCGAATATAATTGCTAAGTAGAAGGAGTCGCTATACCTCGACAGTAACAGGATGGAACACAAGATAATTTACATATTTTTTTGTTACATGTTTCAAGGTAGGCATGATTTGTTATAGGAAGAAGGTAGTCAAGTACCTTGTGCTAGATTTATGAAGATGATCTCGTACATTTTTAGTTAAGAGAAGGTCAAGGTAATAAATAGTTTTTTTTATTATAATGTCTTTACTCTTTAACTCAAGTTATATTTAAATTTGTGTTGGCCAAATAAATAACTAAATAATTGGAAGGTTGTGTTGTCATTTGTTTGTGGTTGACTTGATGATTTTAAAGAATGAATTCCTACACTATTAAAATAACATATCTCCAGAAATCAGGGTGCATCGAATTGGGGTAGTAGGTTGGAAGGGTGGTAGCGACGGTTTATAGTTTGGGGAATATTTACGTGATAACATCTTTATATAAAAATGATATTGTGAATCTGTAGATAGTTAATTAAACATATTTAATCAAATATATCAAATCATTTAATGACAATGTTATTTTTACGTGAAAATGTTATCATGGGAGTATTTAGCTTATAGTTTTACTTCTGACAAAAAAAAATGCACAATAATAACATGTTTGTAGATTTCATTATTACTTGTAACGATGTGTAACTCCTATAATTGTTAGACATACTTAACTAATTAGCTAGTAGTTAATGTTAAGATGTATATAAAGATGTTTGAGGAATAATATATATATATTATTTTGGATTTTATTAATGCAGGATTTAGTGGGCTATCTGCCTATGGGGGTTTATTGAAATTTGCAAACCCCAAAAGGGAGAAAAAGTGTTTGTCTCGGCAGTTTCTGGAAGTGTTGGAACTTTGGTTGGATAATATGCAAAGCTCTTAGGTTGCTATGTTGTTGGCTCTGCTGGGAGCCAAGAGAAGATTATTTCTTTAACATTTATCATTATTTTGTTCCCAATAATTTTATTATTACTATTTTAACATAAATGAAGTACAAAGGAAGTACTCAATGTCTTGAAATATATATATATATATATATATTCAAAGCTAAAACTTCTTTCATATCTAATAACGGAGAGAATGCTATTTAAGAAGGGTAATTAGGAGCATAACTTATTTTCTATTTTAGTAACACATCAAAGCTTCGGTTTAAATTGGAAGCCTAATCCATGTGTAATTTGTTATAGGTGACATTGCTGAAAGAAAAGCTAGGGTTTGACAATGTATTCAACTACAAAGAGGAAACAAATCTAAATACTACTTTTAAGAGGTATGATATAGGGTTTGTTTGGGCATCATTCTCATAATTTTTTTTTAAGTAATTTTACTTTTAGTCTTTACTATAGAAATTTGTCAATAGTTATGAAATAGTCTAAAGTGAATATTTTTTCTTTAAAAGTTATGAAATATTCATAGCATCTCCACTTAAAATTAAAAATTTTAACCTTTCAAAAATTATGATTTAACCCTTTGAATTTGTAAAAACTAATTTCTTATATTTTTTAAAAGGGCATGTTTAGTTTTTCATGATTAGGATCAATTATAAATTTATAATTAATTGGCGTTAGTTCTATTTTTACTTAACTATGTTTTTATAGATTTGTTTACTAATACCTATTTCATTGATCCGTATCATATATAATCAACGAAATTTCACTAATAAGAAAATAATTTTGAATAAAAAATAAAAACAAAAAATTTTCAAACATATCCGAACCAAAGAGGTGAGAATAACAGTTACTGTAACACCCCACTCTTATTCACCACTTCAGAGAACACTCGAATCTCCATAGGTGCCACAAAGCTTTGAATGCCACTCCTAAGGCCTCCTTCATACTTTATACACTTCCACTCAGCAAAGTCCTTAGGAGGTCTTTGACAGATGCGTGAGAAGCGGCACAATTCCTCAAATTTAGTGGTGTACTTAGTAATAGTCATCTGGCCCTGTTTAAGCTGAAGCAGATCGAGTTCTTTGGCATTTCTAACTGAAGTGGGGAAATATTTCTTATAGAATTCCTCTCGAACAACTCCCAAGAGATCACAACCCCGTCAGGCTATAGAATGCGCCTCATGTCCTGCCACCAGTGCTGAACTTCACCATGCAACTGGTAGGTTCCAAACTCAACCCACTGTTTATCGGGAACCTGCTGAGCCTGTAATGCTCGCTCAATAGCCTGTATCAAATTATCAGCATCAGAAGGATTCAAGGTCCCTCTAAAGGTCGGAGGGTAAACCTTCAGGAAGGAAGAAGGCGACATTGGACTATTATCACCATTATTGCCATTGTTTCCATTATTAATCTGATTTCCCAAGGTTTCAGCTGTCGCTTGCATTGCTACTGCCATATTGCCTAAAGCAGCCATGAAGTCTACTGGGTTAGGAGTATTCCCTGCGCTTCAGGCATAACATTGCCTATTCTACCTCTACCTCAGCCGCGTCCGCGTCCGCGTGCAGACATCTGGTCCCTATACACACCAAACAAGTGATATCAAGTTGATCAGTCTCAATATCGCAAGTTTAGTGCTTTGAGTCCTAAATGCATGCTCATGAACGTTTATGCCACATATATCAGTTAGATATCCTAATAGCACATAAACACTACACAGAGAATGCACAGAAGCACAATCAGTCTATCCTCAGGCTCTATAGGAACGAACTGCTTTGATATCATAATCTAACACCCTACTAAACAGAGTTTTACGCTTAAGTCGTAGAACAAAGGTAGTGTGGTGTTACGAACCTCTAAACAGTAAAATATATACATAATAGAGGAAAAAGATAGTATACTAGGAGCCTTGAAAGACGGGTAAAACAAAATTGCAAAATAAAAAGTGCAACACTCAAGGAATAGGATTACTTGCGTGCTAAGAAACCTAAAAGGTATTGATAAAGACAAACCAAGAGAAAGGAAAGCCAAGAAAATAGCATAACTAACTCCTGACTCAGCCTGCGAAACTAAGGCTAGCAGGAGGATATATATATATATACATACATAAACAGAAATACATCAAAATACCAAAATAAGCTCCTATCTCTCCCTCAACCTCTATGAGGAGCAGCATACATAAGTTACTTGGAGAGTAAGCCAAACACATATATACATATATATAAACAGAAACCCAAAATACACCCAGAAACTACTTTGCTTCAAAGATCCAGACGCCTAGCGAGGAGCCTCTCAACCTGCATCTGAAAACAACAACACAGTATGGGATGAGAACTGGAGGTTCTCAGCATGGTATAGGTGCCACGTGTATAATAAATAAGGTTCTGGGAATGCCAGAGGCAATCCTAGAACTCCGTCATTCAGTTATCCAACTTAATTAGTAAACAGAAGCCATAAATAGGGGTAGGTAATCTAAATCTGCCTAAACATACTCAATTTCAAACCTAACATAACACCAAACCATTTCTCACTTTCCTCCATCCCTCCGTTATCCATAAATCAGCAGAGACAAGCAACCAAACAAGTTCACGCACAAGTAATTAGCAGATAGTGCAAGAGGTTAATGAAGCTAGGAAAAATAAGATAACTTGAGGGTGAAGTAAGAGGTAAATGATGGATTTTATGAAGAAGATAAGAATACTAAAGAAGGTTAATGCCAAGGCTTGATAATTGATGAAGTATTGATAATGAAAATGAAATGGCTTATGAATAATGATATCTAAGATACGAGTTTTCCTGAGTAAGAACCGTGGCTTGCCACCACATGTTCCAGGTTGAATCTCAACACTCTATTGACCCTACATCGTAAGGGTGACCGGGCACGTATAAATTTCCGAGTATGGATAGCCCCCATTGAGCGATTACTTGATGTTTGAATGTGAAATCTATGCATAGGCTCTTGGGGATGCGCGACGGGGGACAGTCTAAGGTTTTCGAACTTGTCGGGTTGGCTGGATAATCGACAGATGAGCCTCATCAACTACAGGACAGGCATGCATCATATGCATTTGTTTGTTTTGATTGCTATGAATTTCCTGGGTTTGCCTAATTGATATATACCTTCTGCTACCTGTTATACTTGCTACTTGCAATATCTGCTCATTACTTCTACCTGAACTTGTTTGGTTACTTGTCTCTGCTGATTTATGGATAACGGATGGATGGAGGAAAGGGAGAAATGGTTTGGTGTTATGTTAGGTTTGAAATTGAGTGAGTTTAGGCAGATTTAGGTTACCTACCCCTATTTATGGCTTCTGTTTAGTAATTAAGTTGGATAACTGAATGACGGAGTTCTAGGATTGCCTCTGGCATTCTCAGGACCTTATTTATTATACGCGTGGTGCCTTTATCATGCTGAAAACCTCCGGTTCTCATCCCATACTGTGTTGTTGTTTTCAGATGCAGGTCGAGAGGCTCCTCGCTAGGCGTCTGGATCTTTGAAGCGAAGTAGTTCCTGGGTGTATTTTGGGTTTCTATTTATATATATGTATATATGTGTTTGGCTTACTCTCCAAGTAACTTGTGTATGCTGCTCCTCATAGAGGTTGAGGAAGAGATAAGAGCTTATTTTGGTATTTTAATGTATTTTGGGATACCTATGTATGTGTATATATATATATATATATCCTCCAGCCAGTCTTAGCTTCGCAGGCTGAGTCAGGTGTTAGTTATGCTATTTTCTTAGTTTTCCTTTCTCTTGGTTTGTTTTTATCAATACCTTTTAGGTTTCTTAGCACGCAAGTAATCCTATTCCTTGAGCGTTGTACTTTTTATTTTGTAATTTTGTTTTACTCGTTTTTCAAGACTCCTAATATATTATCTTTTTCCTCTATTATGTATATATTTTACTGTTTAGAGGTCCATAACACTATACTACTTCTGTTCTACGACTTAAACGTAAAATTCTGTGTAGTAGGGTGTTACAGTTACAACTATGGTCCATCAAAATCAAATACTTCTCCCCATTGAAGAACTTGATTGTGATAGTACTTTTAATAAAATGAATACCTATTTTAAAATGAAGAAAATAATAATAGTTCAATCTTTTCCCCTGTTAATGTTGTTTTTTGTTTAGGTACTTTCCTAACGGAATTGACGTATATTTTGACAATATTGGGGGGTGAGATGTTAGAGGCTGCAATTGCTAATATGAATGCATTTGGTAGAATAACTATTTGTGGGTAATATCTTAATACAATGCTGCAAAGAACAGAGCATCACTAAACATGTTGAATGTTATAAAGAGAATCACCATAAGAGGATTATTGGCTGATGACTTTTTGAATACCTATTCAGATTTTCTGGCACAAACATCAGGATATCTAAGAAGTGGCAAGTTGAAAGTGATTGAAGACATCTCATTGGGTGTAGAGAGCATCCCTTGAGCCTTTGTAGGAATTTTCAAAGGAGATAATATTGGAAAGAAAATTGTGGATTTACATAAGGTTGAATAATGTAATTGATTTTATCTTTACTTTTATGAGTGCATATATTGGACGTGTTTGATTTGTATTTACATTTTCTAAAATATTTAGAAGGCAATAAAATTAGTCTAAAAGAGTCTAAAATTATCTCATTTCATTTTTTTAATTACTGATTATTTTATCAAATTTGTTTTATTTAATATTTATTGCAATAATTAATAAAAATCTTTAAATTTTCATTATTTATAAAATTATTTCACTTTTGATTTCTTAACCATTAGCAAAGCATTTCTTTATAATGATTGATAAAGAATATATTAAAAAAAAAAACTAAAAATTCGGAGTGATGATAAAGTATGCATTAATTGCAAATGTTTCTACTCTTATCCTCTAAGTGCTATCTATCTATGCTGTTACAAAATCCCTAACCTTATTCTCTAAGTCTAAAAATGTGTCTGTGAAATCGAAGGTTCTGAGAATTGAACCAGTCAAATCGTTTTAGTCATTGATTTATTAGTTTATTAATTCAACCAGTTCAATCAAAAAAATTATTTTAGAATAAAATAATAAATAAATTATAAATATGCAAGTATTAAATTGAGGGTATAGAATAGTATGAAGTTTTTTCAATGGAGCGGTAAATTACTCTTTTAGGATTTTCTTTTTTATAGTAAATACAAAATTGCCAGATGAAAGCATGATACTAAGCAAGTACAATTTCTCATCAGTATACAAAATATTAAAAAAAATATCTGACAAGAATAAAAAGAATATCAAATGAATTATTATAAATCTAACTAAAAAAAATAAACATAGTACTTGGATAAACAAATTTGATAACATTATTAATAACAAAGTTGGCAATGGACTAGTGCTAGAAAGGCTTCACCAAATGAAGGAGCATGCAGGCTTTAAGGTAACGTATGGTGGAGAGACAGAGACGAAAAGATTGAGACTGAGAGATAGAGACTAAGAGACAGAGATTGAAAATCAATCTCAGTATTCTGTTTGGTGCAAAATAGGAGACAGAAATTAAAACAAGAATAAAATTATAATTTAATTCATACAAAGGATAAAATTAGAATTAATTAATTGAAATGAAGGTATTTTAGGTATAAAATGTTATTAAAATTTCAGTCTCTATTTTTAAAAATTTTAGTCCCTTGTATCCTCACTTTTTGGAGGTACTGAAATACTGAAATTTTGGGGACAGAAACAGAAATTTTAGTACCAGTCTCTGAACCAACAAACATGATACTGAATTTTAGTCTCTGTCTCAATACCTCAAAACAAACGCTACCTAAGAGACAATAGCTTGGGTTTGTGCAGCAGCATTTTGGATGAGTTGCTTTGAAGACCATTTGGTGAAACTAAGCTTTTATAGTAAAACTAAGTACTTATAACAAACATAAAATAGTTTCTCAAAAAACATAAATAAGTGCTCATCCTCTTAAAATAATCATCTGAATTGGTACAAGGCAGAAAAAAATGACCATAAGTCTCTTTACCCAAGTCAAAATAAACAACTATATCTGAACTCAACAATCAGCCTTCAGCACCAAACATTACAAAACATTAACCAATAATCACACTAAACCTGCAACCCTCAATTACAAAACAACAACTACAAAACAGCAACAAACATTGTACATTACAAAATATTCTAAATCAGTGATGACACTAAACCTGCACCCAGCAACCAGCAATTACAAAACAGCAACAAACATACAAAACATTACAAGAAAATTTAAACAAAAATTTCAGAAATTAAAAGTAAGAAGAAGAACCGAGCATTCAGAAATTAAATAAATAAGTAACTATTTCAACAAATCAGTAACTATTTCAATAACAAATTAAATACCAACAACAGCAATGCAGCATAACAAATCACTTATCACAAATTTCAAATTCAAAACACTGATTACAAATTAATTGATTTCAGTTTCAAAAATTACAAATCACTCATCACACATTCAAAATCAAATTCATAACACTGAAACAGCTCAACATCAAAAATAAATTCACTAACCTTCCATTGACAGCAAGACGACAACGGCGGCATGACGGCGCAACAGCTGGAAGCCTTGAACAGTGAAGTCACCGACGAAGACAGGACAACGTGCCGAGCTAGAAAGCCTAGAAAAGAAGGTCTGGCCGTATGGATTTGGGACACGGGAAAGAGGAGGCCGTGGAAACGCCGACAACCACGGACAGTGACAACAATTCCATTGACGAAGCTGGATTTTAGGTTTGGCCATTTGGGAAACTTTAGGGCTTGAGTGTGTGGGTGTTTGGTGTGTGTAGGGGTGGGGGAGTATGCGGGTGAGGGACTCGCATGAGGTGGGGTTGGGGTTTTTTAATTTTTTAAAAAAAAAGAAAATAACGTCGTTTCTTAAGAATCGGTTGGTTTTTGGTCCGGTCCAATCGATCGATTACGGACTGGTTCAACAATTTTTCAGCAGTTTTGAGAATAACGGTTTTAAAAGGAAGATCGGACCATTTTTCACGTTATTTTTGGTTGAATTGGTTCGATTGGCCGATCCGGTCCGATTTTCATAACATTGGTGAAATACAAGAATCCAATAACACGATAATAGTAATATTATAGTCTAAGTGAAAAAATAAAATACTAATTTAGTAAGGGACGGACCCAGAAACATCAATGAGGGGCACTTGCCCCCATGGTGTTTTTAAATTTTTTTTTAAAATATAGTTATATATAATGTACCTCACTTCAAATTTTAAATGACCCCATTACAAATAAACTAAACTCAATTAACTAAAGTTCTAAATTCACTTTTTTTTTATTTTTCTATCATTTTAAATATTATCTAACTTAATCAAATTTAATTCTTGTGTCGTCACTTCTTTATTCCCTTAAACTCTCTTCTTATTTTTATATTTTCAACCTTCTTTTTCTATTTTTTGTCTAGTGGTCATCTTCTCATCATCAAAAAGTAAATTTTAAATTTTTTATTTTTTTTATATAGCTCTCCATGACTCTATGTATCTTCCAATTTCATTGTTTCTCTTTTTGATATTTTCAATTGCAAATTTTAATTCAAACAATTATAGTTTAGGTATTAATCCAATGTTTTATTTTTTTCGTGACTTTATATATTTTATTTTATTCTCGATTTATTCATTCTTTTAACTTATTTTTTATCTTTTGTTCTATTATATGTACCTATATTGCATATAAAATTTTAAAATAAATTGATTAATTTACTAATGTAGAATATATTTTTTATTTTTAGAAATAATAAAAAAAATATTTTAATTACAATACATAATTAAACAGATGCATAAAATCTTTCATCTAACATTATATCAAAATTAAATTAAAAAATATATAACAAATTTAATTATTTTAAAAAGAAAGAAAGAAAAAATTGTGAATTATTTTTCTATTATTTTATATAAACATACTCCTCATATAGAGATTTAATTTTTCTAGTATTTATATATAATTTTAGTTTCAAATTATAAATACTAGTGTATCAATTAATTCAGTATTTTATTATTAAATTTGTATAAAAAATTAGTTAGGATAATAAGATAATTAATTAAAATATTTTAAGTTTAAGTTTTAGAAATAAAAAATATTTTTTATAAATTATATATAATGAATAGTATTTTAAAAATGAAAGTCTTAACTAACTCTTTATAATTTTTATATTTTTATATAATTAATAATATTTAACAAAATTTATTTTAGTATATATATTTCTGCCTCACTCCTAAAATTTTTTGGGTTTGTCACTGAATTTAGTAATTCGGTATCATGCAAGTCTTCATGAAGAAAAAATAACGAAAAAACCTTAACAAGCAAATAAATGAAATTCATCTAAGAAATCTGCAGAAACAAAAAACAAATCACAAAATTATATAATTATTGTTTACCTAGTTGATTAAGAAGTAGCTGTTGTCCATTTTTTCTTTCAGCTTTTTTTCTATAATATTAGAAAAATTCTCTTTTTCTTCATCAAAAAGTATCATTTATAATCTTTTGTACTTTTCTTTAAACAATTGCACCAAATAAAAATCCAAATCCATGTAATTAAGATAGACCATAAATAATAAATATTTATTTAGATATTCTTTTTAATACCTATGATTGTTTTGATTATCATTTGAGTTCCTTTTGATTCTCTTTAATTGCTGTAATAATGAATAGTGAAATACTGTTTAAAAAATTCCCATCAATCAATATTTGATTATTGTTTTTATTCAATTTAATGTCACTAACTCTCACACCACTAATTAAGACTCAATTAGTGTTTTTGTCCACCTTAAATCCATGATTTCAGGTGAGTAATATTCGTGTTGTGGTTTTATGATAGGTAATTATTGTGCATGAATTAAGATCCAATTAGTGATTTAATTAATAGTCAATAATATGATATCCATATTTAGTTTTATAAAAAAAATGTCTTCATGAACTTTAATTATTGGAAAGAATAAGTTGGAAAAAAATGTCAAAATAAGTATGATTTAATTTTAAGAAAATCTCTACGTACAAGTCTTTTTTCTATACAAGTCTTACAAGTCTTTAATCAATCAACATGCGAATATATAACTTCCTTTTTTAAAAAGATTTCGTTTCATTTTTTGAATTTCTTTTACGTTTCCTTGCCTTCTCTCTTCGATCTCTTTCGAGTGTTTCTCTGTGCCTTCTCTTTCGTGTTTTACGTGCGTTTCTCTCTGCCTTACATGCTTCAGACTTTTCGTTTCGTTTTGCGTTTATCCATTATTTTTTTACATCAAGCTGTGAAATTACTTTTGAAGATAATGGATGAATCAACTTCAGATTCTCAGCTGAACCATAGCGAAGTAGATTTTGAAACTGATCCAATGAAGTTCCTGATGTGTGATTTAGTTTTATTTAGTAATTGAATCTGAATTTAAATCCGATTAGTAGTTTTTTGATTGTGTAGCTGAATAATCTGTGAATCATGACTGTGATATTTGCTGTTTGTTCTTTCTTATTTGAATTGAATCTAATGCACTAGTTCTCATTAGAATTAAAATAATTTTGTCCATTTTATATCAGACATTCATGTGTAGATCAGTAACAATTGGATGCGTTTAAGAAAAATTTGGGTGATTTACAGTTTATTAATTTTCATCCGATGGAGAGTGATTTGTCTTATTATTTTAGTTGAATTGTTTTAGTTTTTGTTTTAATATAGTGTATTTTGAGTGTACTTTTGCAGACCTTTTGTGCTGTTGATGACCAGTTTGTCCCCAAGGTTGGGATGATTTTTAACACCTTTAAAGATGCTGCAAAATTCTACAAGGATTATTCAAAGGTTACAGGTTTTTCTACAAGAGTTTGGTGCACAAATAAGAAGAAAAACGAAATTAAGAATCAATTGATTACATATACTAGAGAAGAAAAATGCTAATTGAAAATATTTCTGATCGAGAAGACAAATCCCTTAGCTGGTTTAAATTGTCCTACAAGAATTTATATACACGTATTGAAGGTTGTTGGTATTTGGATCATTTCGAAGGTCGTGTTCCATCATTCACATCCTTGTTGTCCAGATCAAGCACAGATGCTCAAACAACACAGGGAACTAAGTATGTCCGTGCGTCGTACGATAGAGAATAACGAGAAAGCCGGTAGCAGACCTAGCAAAACTTTCTAATCATTTGTTGCAGCAGCCGGGGGTCACCGCGAGTTAAATTTTATCGAAAAAGATATGAGGAATTACATCACTAGAGAAGTGCGGAATGTTTTGGAACAAGAGGATGCAAAAGAATTCGAGAAATACTTATTAAGAATGAAAGAAAAGAATCAGAATTTCTTTTTTGAGCTCGAACTCAAGGATGATCAGTCCATTAAGCTTGCTTTTCTGGCAGATGCAAGGAGGAGAGCTACCTGTGAGTATTCCGGAGATGTTATTTTATTGGACACCACCTACAATACAAGCAGGTAACATGGTATTCTGGTTTATGATGCTGAATTTATGTTGTTTTATGAATCTGTTGTAGAGGTGTATATTGACAGTTTTTGGGTGCATAGGATCATTATTTGGGTGCATTTTGTTGATTTTAATCCTGTTTTGTGGTAATTTGTTTCAGGTATAATCTAGTTTGTGGTTCTTTTGTCGGGGTGAATCACCACGGTCAGTCAACACTTCTTAGATGCGCTTTGATGAAAAATAAAGATATTGAATCATTCAAATGGTTATTTCAATGTTAGCTTCATTGCATGGGAGGAAATACTCCGAAAGGGATTCTCACTGATCAATGTACATCTATGCAAAGGGCTATCAAGGCTTGTATGCCCACAACAATTCACCGTTGGTGTATTTAGTACATTGGTGCACGAATTTATGATTCGCACAACTAACCAGCAAGTGCACTGGGTCGTCCAAGTAATACCTTACGTGAGTAAGGGTCGATCCCACGGAGATTATTGGCTTGAAGCAATCAATGTTATTTTATTAATCTTAGTCAGGAGGCTAATGAAGTTATTTGGATTTATTTGTAAAAAGCCAAACTACAAACTACTTAAAATTGTAAGTTAAAATAATGGAGAATAACAGCGTTACTTGTTGTGCAGTAATGGGGAATATGTTGGAGTTTTGGAGATGCTTTGTCCTTAGAACTTCAACTCTTCCTTGAAATCCTCTTCTCACACGCAAGTTCCTTCCATGGCAAGCTCTATGTAGGGTGTCACCGTTGTCAGTGGCTACTTCCCATCCTCTCAGTGAAAACGTTCCTATGCTCTGTCACAGCACGGCTAATCATCTGTCGGTTCTCAATCAGGTTGGAATAGAATCCATTGATTCTTTTGCGTCTGTCACTAACGCCCAGCCCTCAGGAGTTTGAAGCACGTCACAGTCATTCAATCCCGGAATCCTACTCGGAATACCACAGACAAGGTTTAGACTTTCCGGATTCTCATGAATGCCGCCATCAATCCAGCTTATACCACGAAGATTCTGTTGGGGAATCTAAGAGATATTCATTCAGTCTGATGTAGAACGGAGGTGGTTGTCAGGCACACGTTCATGGATTGAGGAAGGTGATGAGTGTCACGGATCATCACCTTCTTCACAATTAAGCGCGAATAAACATCTTAGATAAGAACAAGCGTGTTTGAATGGAAAACAAAGGAATTGTATTAAATCATCGAGACGCTGCAGAGCTCCTCACCCCCAACAATGGAGTTTAGAGACTCATGCCGTCACAAAGTATGTAATTCAGATCTGAAAATGTCATGAGGTACAAGAAATGTCTGTAAAAGTTGTTTAAATAGTAAACTAGTAACCTAGGTTTACAGAAAATGAATAAACTAAGATAATTGGTGCAGAAATCCACTTCTGGGGCCCACTTGGTGTGTGCTGGGGCTGAGACTAAAGCTTTCCACGTGTAAAGGCCTTTCTTGGCGTTAAACTCCAGGTTATGACGTGTTTTGGGCGTTCAACTCCGGATCATGACGTTTTTCTGGCGTTTAACTCCAGACAGCAGCATGAACTTGGCATTTAACGCCAAGTTACGTCGTCTATCCTTGCGCAAAGTATGGACTATTATATATTGCTGGAAAGCCCTGGATGTCTACTTTCCAACACCGTTGAGAGCGCGCCAATTGGACTCCTGTAGCTCCAGAAAATCCATTTCGAGTACAGGGAGGTCAGGATCCAACAGCATCAGCAGTCCTTTTTCAGCCTAAGTCAGATTTTTGCTCAGCTCCCTCAATTTCAGCCAGAAAATACCTGAAATCACAGAAAAACACACAAACTCATAGTAAAGTCCAGAAATATGATTTTTGCCTAAAAACTAATATTATCCTACTAAAAACTAACTGAAACATGCTAAAATCTACATGAAATTACCCCCAAAAAGCGTATAAAATATCCGCTCATCACAACACCAAACTTAAACTGTTGCTTGTCCTCAAGCAACTAGATGAATAAAATAGGTTCTTAACAGAAATTTAAGAAGTAATAATATTTTAGAGTTTTAAATGAAGCTCAGATTCTTATTAGATGAGCGGGGCTTGTAGCTTTTTGTTCCTGAACAGTTTTGGCATCTCCCTGTATCTTTTAAATTTCAGAATGATTGGCATCCTTAGGAACTCAGAATTCAGATAGTATTATTGACTCTCCTAGTGTAGTATGTTGATTCTTGAACACAGTTATTTTATGAGTCTTGGCTGTGGCCCTAAGCACTTTGTTTTCCAGTATTACCACCGGATACATAAATGCCACAGACACATAACTGGGTGAACCTTTTCAGATTGTGACTCAGCTTTGCTAGAGTCCCCAGTTAGTGGTGTCCAGAGCTCTTAAGCACACTCTTTTGCTTTGGATCACGACTTTAACCACTCAGTCTCAAGCTTGTAACTTGAACCTGCATGCCACAAGCACATGGTTAGGGACAGCTTGTTTTAGCCGCTTAGGCCTGGATTTTATTTCCTTGGGCCCTCCTATCCATTGATGCTCAAAGCCTTGGATCCTTTTTACTCTTGCCTAGTGCTCATGGCTTGTGAATATTTTTTTTTTTGAACTGCTTTTTCTTGCTTCAAGAATCAATTTCATGATTTTTCAGATCATCAATAATATTTTTCGTGTTCCTCATCCTTTCAGGAGCCAATATTCATCAAATTCAAAGTACATATTATGCACTGTTCAAGCATTCATTCAGAGAACAAAAAGTATTGCCACCACATATAATTAATTATACTTTTTATTATTAAGAACTCGAAAAATATAAATTACTTCTTTATTCTAAAAGAAAATCTACTACTTTATTCATGCCTATTGATGATGAGAAAAATAAATTATAGCTTAATTGGAAATAAAATCAAAATAGACATACTAATTACTACTAAATATCTCCTAAGGTGAATTTCTATAATAATACTATCACTAAGCTAAAGCAAAAATAGGAACTCAGCAACCTGTTGTTTTGAGGAGTAGATGTTCCTCTAATCTGTGGGGTGTTGTTCAAGGATTAATTTTTGGCGCTTCAGCTCCCTTAGATCACGCCCTTGCTCCTCCTGTTCTTTGAGCAGTTTGCAAATCATGCTACCTTGATTATTCTGTTCTTCCTTTATTTGATCCATAGCTTCTTGCAATCTGGAAATAGAAGCCTCAAGCTGTTCCCAATATTCGAATTGGGGCAGTTCTGGGAGGACTTCTTGTGCTCTCCTCTTGGCTGAATCCTCTTGCTGCTGTTGTCTGATCATTGATATTCCAGTAATGGGCTTTTCAATTAGGATATATTCAGTTATTCCCATCTTTACTCCAGCATCTTTGCAAAGCATAGAAATTAGGCTTGGATAAGCCAATTTGGCGTCCTTAGAATTCCTGTTTGCTATTTTATATAGCTCACAGGAGATCAGCTGATGGACTTCCACTTCTTTTCCCAACATGATGCAGTGAATCATTATTGCTCTTTTAATAGTGACTTCAGAACGGTTGCTGGTGGGCAATATGGAACGCCCTACAAAATCCAGCCAACCTCTGGCTACTGGTTTCAGATCTTCCCTTTTGAGTTGAACTGGGATGCCAGTAGTGCTGGTAGTCCACTTGGCTCCAGGGATGCATATGTCCTCCAGAACCTTGTCCAGCCCTTTATTGACCCTCATCATTCTCCTGTTAAAAGAGTCTGGGTCATCTTTCAGTTGAGGAAGCTTAAATATCTCCTGATCTTATCAGAGTTGGTATGAATGATCTTTCCTCTGACTACAGTCTTATGGTCAAAGAGAGCAGCTCCAATGATTCTTTGCCTTTCTGTCTGCCATAGATTAGCATAAAATTCCTGAACCATGTTCCTTCCCACTTTCGTTTCAGGATTGGCCAGAATTTCCCAATTCCTGTTTCGAATTTGCTCTTGGATCTCCGGATATTCATCTTCTTTCAGATCAAATCTGACTTCCGGGATCACGGATCTGTGACTCATTATCTTGTAGTAATGGTCTGAATGTTCTTTAGTTAAGAACTTCCCTTGATTCCAAAGTGGCTTTGGAGTGCTTTCTTTCTTGCCTCTTGGGTTGGGTTGTTTCCCTTTAGGAGCCATGATCTTAAGTGGGTATGTTTTTGTGATCACGGATAAAACACACCAAACTTAGAGCTTTGCTTGTCCTCAAGCAAAAGAGAAGAAAGAAGAGGGATAGAAGGAGAGCAATTGTGGAATGGTGATGGTGAGGGGGGCGCCGAACACAATATATAGGGAGGGGGGTGGGAAATTTTCCAAAAAAATAAGAAAGAGATAAGATAGAAGATATGATCAGAAAAAGATATAACTTTGAAAAGAAAAAGATATGAATTATAATTTAAAAGATAGATTTGAAATTTAATTTTGAAAAAGATTTTAAAAGATAATTGATGTGTTGAAAACAAATTTGAAAAGATGATGGATTGAATTGGAAAGCCATTTGGCTTTATGGATTAAGATATATTTAATATTTTTGAAAAAGGGATTTTAGAAATTAGGATAAAAACTTTTGGAATTGAAAGTGATAATTTAAAATATGTTTATGCAAGAAATCATGAATTGAAACATAAAAATTTTGAAAAATTATAAAGAAAAACGAAATTGTACCTCCTCCCACCATCCTGGCGTTAAACGCCCACATGGTGCATGTTTTGGGCGTTTAACGCCCACATGTTGCTTCTCCTGGGCGTTCAACGCCCATTTGGTGCTTCTTTCTGGCGTTGAACGCCAGGAAGTCCTTCATCACTGGGCGTTTTTCTGAACGCCCAGGATGCTAGCAGACTGGCGTTAAACGCCCAGAAGGTGCATCTTTCTGGCGTTTAACGCCCAGAAGATGCTCCTTTCTGGCGTTTAACGCCCAGAAGGCTACCCTTACTGGCGTTAAACGCCCAGTGGGTGCTTCTTTTGGGCGTTTAACGCCCAAAGCATTCCTTACTGGCTTTTTCACGCCAGTGAGCTTCCAAATTTCCCTGTAACTCTGTGACTTCAACCAATTGCTAATTCACCTTTGAAGATACTTGGACTCAAACCTGTAAAAAAAAAGAAAATTTATTTAATTAGTAAATAAACTTTGTAAATGGCTGGGTTGCCTCCCAGCAAGCGCTTCTTTAATGTCATTAGCTGGACTGTCACTGATCTTCAATGTAGTCTCAGTCTTGAGCATTCTTGCTCGAAATTATCTTCAAGATAGTGTTTAACTATTTGTCCATTAACAATGAACTTTTTGTTAGAGTCACTATCCTGAAGTTCTATGTATCCATATGGTGATACATTTGTGATTACATATGGACCTCTCCACCGGGATTTTAATTTCCCAGGGAATAATTTGAGCCTAGAGTTGAATAGCAGAACTTTCTGCCCTGGTTTAAAGACTCTGGATGACAATTTCTTATCATGCCACCTTTTTACTTTCTCCTTGTAAATTTTCGCATCCTCAAAAGCATTGAGTCTAAATTCCTCTAGCTCATTTAACTGGAGCAATCGTTTTTCTCCAGCCAACTTGGCATCAAGGTTTAGGAATCTGGTTGCCCAGTAGGCCTTGTGTTCCAGTTCCACTGGCAAGTGACATGCCTTTCCATACACAAGCTGGTATGGAGAGGTCCCTATAGGGGTCTTAAATGCTGTTCTGTATGCCCACAGAGCATCATCCAAGCTTCTTGCCCAGTCCTTTCTACGGTTAATTACAGTCCGTTCCAGGATTCTTTTGAGTTCTCTATTTGAGACTTCAGCTTGCCCATTAGTCTGTGGGTGATATGGAGTAGCTACCCTGTGGTTAACTCCATAACGTACCAGAGCAGAGTAAAGCTGTTTATTGCAGAAATGAGTGCCCCCATCACTGATTAATACTCTAGGGATACCAAATCTGCTGAAAATATGTTTCTGGAGGAATTTTAACACTATTTTAGTGTCATTAGTGGGTGTTGCAATAGCCTCCACCCATTTGGATACATAATCCACTGCCACCAGAATATAAGTGTTTGAGTATGATGGTGGGAAAGGTCCCATGAAGTCAATGCCCCATACATCAAACAATTCAATCTCCAAGATTCCTTGTTGAGGCATGGCATAACTGTGAGGTAGGTTGCCTTATCTTTGGCAACTGTCACAATTAAGCACAAATGCTCGGGAATCTTTATAGAGAGTAGGCCAGTAGAAGCCACTTTGGAGGACTCTTGTGGCTGTTCGCTCACTTCCAAAATGTCCTCCGTACTGTGATCCATGGCAGTGCCAAAGGATCTTCTGTGCTTCTTCTTTAGGCACACATCTACGGATTACTCCGTCTGCACACCTCTTGAAGAGATATGGTTCATCCCAAAGATAGTACTTTGCATCTGTGATTAATTTCTTTGATTGCATCCTACTGTACTCCTTGGGTATAAATCTCACTGCCTTATAGTTTGCAATGTCTGCAAACCATGGCACTTCCTGGATGGCAAACAGTTGCTCATCCGGAAAGGTTTCAGAGATCTCAGTGAGAGGAGGGGATGCCCCTTTCACTGGTTCTATTCGGGACAGGTGATCTGCTACTTGATTTTCTGTCCCTTTTTTGTCTCTTATTTCTATATCAAACTCTTGCAGAAGCAACACCCATCTGATGAGTCTGGGTTTTGAATCCTGCTTTGTGAGTAGATATTTCAGAGCAGCATGATCAGTGTACACAATCACTTTTGATCCTACTAAGTAGGATCTGAATTTGTCAATGGCGTAAACCACTGCAAGTAGCTCTTTTTCTGTGGTTGTGTAATTCTTCTGTGCATCATTTAACACACGGCTGGCATAGTAAATGACATGCAGAAGCTTGTCATGCCTTTGTCCCAACACTGCACCAATGGCATGGTCACTGGCATCACACATCAGTTCAAATGGTAATGTCCAGTCTGGTGCAGAGATGATTGGTGCTGTAACCAATTTAGCTTTCAGAGTCTCAAATGCCTGCAGACACTCTTTATCAAAGATAAATGGCGTGTCTGCAGCTAGCAGGTTACTCAGAGGTTTGGCGATTTTTGAAAAATCCTTTATAAACCTCCTATAGAATCCTGCATGCCCCAGAAAGCTTCTGATTGCCTTAACATTAGCAGGTGGTGGTAATTTTTCAATTACTTCTACCTTAGCTTGGTCCACCTCTATTCCCTTGTTCGAAATTTTGTGCCCAAGGACAATTCCTTCAGTCACCATAAAATGACATTTTTCCCAGTTCAAAACCAGGTTAGTCTCTTGGCATCTTTTCAGAACAAGTGCTAAATGGTTAAGGCAGGAGTTGAATGAGTCTCCAAATACTGAAAAGTCATCCATGAAGACTTCCAGGAATTTTTCCACCATATCAGAGAAAATTGAGAGCATGCACCTTTGAAAGGTTGCAGGTGCATTGCACAGGCCGAATGGCATCCTTCTGTATGCAAATACTCCAGATGGGCATGTGAATGCCGTTTTCTCCTGATCTTGGGGATCTACTACAATTTGATTATAACCTGAATATCCATCCAGGAAGCAGTAGTATTCATGACCTGCTAGTCTTTCTAGCATCTGGTCTATGAATGGTAAAGGAAAATGATCCTTTCTGGTGGCTGTATTGAGCCTTCTATAGTCAATGCACATACGCCACCCTGTAACTGTCCTTGTAGGGACCAGTTCATTTTTTTCATTATGAACCACTGTCATGCCACCTTTCTTAGGGACAACTTGAACAGGGCTCACCCAGGGGCTGTCAGAAATAGGATAAATAATCCCAGCCTCTAGTAATTTAGTGACCTCCTTCTGCACCACTTCTTTCATAGCTGGATTTAGCCGCCTTTGGCTGAACCACTGGCTTGGCGTCATCCTCCAGCAAGATCTTGTGCATGCATCTGGCTGGGCTAATGCCCTTAAGATCACTGATGGACCACCCAAAAGCTGTCTTGTGTGTCCTTAGCACTTGAATTAGTGCTTCCTCTTCCTGTGGTTCTAAGGTAGAACTTATAATTACAGGAAAGGTGTCACCTTCTCCCAGAAATGCATATTTCAGGGATGGTGGTAATGGTTTGAGCTCGGGTTTTGGAGGTTTCTCCTCTTCTTGAGGAATTTTCAGAGGTTCTATTATCTTCTCTGATTCCTCCAAATCAGGCTGAACATCTTTAAAGATGTCCTCCAGCTCTGATTCGGGACTCTCAGCCATATTGACCTCTCTTACCAGAGAGTCAATAATATCAACACTCATGCAGTCATTTGGGGTGTCTGGATGTTGCATGGCTTTAACAACATTCAACTTGAACTCCTCCTCATTGACTCTCAAGGTCACTTCCCCTTTTTGGACATCAATGAGGGTTCGGCCAGTTGCTAGGAAAGGTCTTCCTAGAATGAGAGTTGCACTCTTGTGCTCCTCCATTTCCAGCACCACAAAGTCAGTAGGAAAGGCAAATGGTCCAACCTTGACAATCATGTCTTCAATCACGCCTGATGGGTATTTAATGGAGCCATCCGCAAGTTGAAGACATATCCTGGTTGGTTTGATTTCTTCAGTCAAACCAAGCTTTCTGATAGTAGATGCAGGTATTAGATTGATACTTGCCCCAAGATCACATAAAGCTTGCTTGGTACAAGTATCCTCTAATGTGCATGGTATCATAAAGCTCCCAGGATCTTTAAGCTTCTCAGGTAAGCTTTTCAGAATGACTGCACTGCATTCTTCAGTGAGGTAAACTTTTTCAGTTTCCCTCCAATCCTTCTTATGACTTAAGATCTCTTTCATGAACTTAGCATAAGATGGTATTTGCTCAAGTGCTTCTGCAAACGGGATCTTTATTTCAAGAGTCCTGAGATAATCTGCAAAGCGGGCAAATTGCTTATCCTGTTCCGCTTGGCGGAGTTTTTGAGGATAAGGCATCTTGGCTTTGTATTCCTCAACCTTAGTTGCTGCAGGTTTATTACCTATAGAAGTAGGTTGGGAAGCCTTTTTAGAAGGGTTGTCATCAGCACTTGAATGTGACTGATCACCCACTGGCGTTTGAATACCAGGGGTGGAAGCTGGGGTGGCGTTAAACGCCACCTTCTTGCTTGTTACTGGCGTTTGAACGCCAGAACCATGTTCTTTTTGGGCGTTCAACGCCAGATCCATGCTTGTTTCTGGCGTTGAACGCCAGGAATGAGCATGGGCTGGGCGTTCAGCGCCAGCATTATTCCTCTCTGGGCTCTGATTGTCCTCAGAGGGATTTTGATTGGCCATCTGTTCATTTCTTAGCTTCCTGCTGCCTTGAAGTGGGGTATTTAATGTTTTCCCACTTCTTAATTGAACTGCTTGGCATTCATCTGCTATTTGTTTTGACAGTTGCTTTTCTGTCTGCTTTAATTGCACTTCCATATTCCTGTTAGCCATTCTTGTTTCCTGTAATATTTCCTTGAATTCGGCTAGCTGCTTGGTTAGAAAGTCTAATTGCTGATTGAATTCATTAGCCTGATCCACCGGACTGAGTTCAGCAGTTACTGTTCTAGCTTCTTCTTTCATGGAAGATTCACTGTTTAGATACAGATGCTGATTTCTGGCAACTGTATCAATAAGCTCTTGAGCTTCTTCAATTGTTTTTCTCATATGTATAGATCCACCAGCTGAGTGGTCTAGAGAAATCTGAGCTTTTTCTGTAAGCCCATAGTAAAAGATGTCTAATTGCACCCATTCTGAAAATATTTCAGAGGGGCATTTTCTTAGCATCTCTCTGTATCTCTCCCATGCATCATAAAGGGATTCATTATCTCCTTGTTTGAAGCCTTGGATGTTTAGCCTTAGCTGTGTCATCCGTTTGGGAGGAAAATAGTGATTCAGGAATTTTTCTGACAGCTGTTTCCATGTTTTTATGCTGTTCTTAGGCTGGTTATTTAACCACCTCTTAGCTTGATCTTTTACAGCAAATGGAAATAGTAATAATCTGTAGACATCCTGATCTACTTCCTTATCATGTACTGTATCAGCAATTTGCAGAAATTGTGCCAGAAACTCTGTAGGTTCTTCATGTGGAAGACCAGAATACTGGCAGTTTTGCTGCACCATGATAATGAGCTGAGGATTCAGCTCAAAGCTACTAACTCCAATGGAGGGTATGCAGATACTATTCCCATATGAAGCAGTAGTGGGGTTAGCATATGACCCCAGAGTCCTCTTGTCTTGTTCATTCATACTTATTGTTGTAATGGAATACAAGAGTGATGATATGTATGTTGATATTGTTTATTTTATAAAAATTAATTTTTATAAAATAAAATTAAAAACGAAACAAATAAAGGAAATTGAAAATATTTTGAAATTGAAATCTGAATTTTTATAGCAAATTTTCGAAAAAGTAGTTTTAGAAATGGTTAGAAAATAAAATTTTTTTGAATTTTGAATTTTATGATGAAAGAGAAAAACACATAAAAGACACAAGACTTAAAATTTTTAGATTTAGTGCTCCTTATTTTCGAAAATTTTTTTTGGAGGGAAAACACCAAAGAACACCAAACTTAAAAATTTTAAGATCAAGACACAAGAAAAACTCAAGAACACCTTGAAGATTCACAAGAACATCAAGAACAAAAGGAAGAACACCAAACTTAAAATTTTTAGAAAATCAAAATAAATTTTCGAAATTTATGAAAAGATTAACAAGAAAACACCAAACTTAAAATTTGACACAAGATTAAATCAAAGAAAAATTATTTTTGAAAAAGATTTCCAAAAGTACTGGTGCTCCCTTATCAAGAATATAAGCCAACGCTATAACCAACTGAGTTAAAAATGTAATGTATTTTAAAGATGTATTATTTTTTTAAAGTTAATGTTTTGAAAAAGCACAGGAAAACAAGAAAAGACACAAAACAAGAAAAACTCAAGATCGAACAAGAAAAATAACCAAGAACAACTTGAAGATCAATGAAGAACAAAGAACACACGTCGAAAATTAAAGAAAAAAATCAAATATGCAATTAACACCAAACTTAAAAGAAGACACTAAACTCACGAAAAATTAACAATTAATTAAGAAAAATAATTTTTGAAAAGAAAATTTTGAAAATAAACTATCCTATCAAAATTTGATGACTCTATAACAAAAGAAATAAATTATTCATAATCTAAGAAATAAAATAAGCCTTCAATTGTCCAAACTCAATAATCCTCGGCAACGGCGCCAAAAACTTGGTGCACGAATTTATGATTCGCACAACTAACCAGCAAGTGCACTGGGTCGTCCAAGTAATACCTTACGTGAGTAAGGGTCGATCCCACGGAGATTATTGGCTTGAAGCAATCAATGTTATTTTATTAATCTTAGTCAGGAGGCTAATGAAGTTATTTGGATTTATTTGTAAAAAGCCAAACTACAAACTACTTAAAATTGTAAGTTAAAATAATGGAGAATAACAGCGTTACTTGTTGTGCAGTAATGGGGAATATGTTGGAGTTTTGGAGATGCTTTGTCCTTAGAACTTCAACTCTTCCTTGAAATCCTCTTCTCACACGCAAGTTCCTTCCATGGCAAGCTCTATGTAGGGTGTCACCGTTGTCAGTGGCTACTTCCCATCCTCTCAGTGAAAACGTTCCTATGCTCTGTCACAGCACGGCTAATCATCTGTCGGTTCTCAATCAGGTTGGAATAGAATCCATTGATTCTTTTGCGTCTGTCACTAACGCCCAGCCCTCAGGAGTTTGAAGCACGTCACAGTCATTCAATCCCGGAATCCTACTCGGAATACCACAGACAAGGTTTAGACTTTCCGGATTCTCATGAATGCCGCCATCAATCCAGCTTATACCACGAAGATTCTGTTGGGGAATCTAAGAGATATTCATTCAGTCTGATGTAGAACGGAGGTGGTTGTCAGGCACACGTTCATGGATTGAGGAAGGTGATGAGTGTCACGGATCATCACCTTCTTCACAATTAAGCGCGAATAAACATCTTAGATAAGAACAAGCGTGTTTGAATGGAAAACAAAGGAATTGTATTAAATCATCGAGACGCTGCAGAGCTCCTCACCCCCAACAATGGAGTTTAGAGACTCATGCCGTCACAAAGTATGTAATTCAGATCTGAAAATGTCATGAGGTACAAGAAATGTCTGTAAAAGTTGTTTAAATAGTAAACTAGTAACCTAGGTTTACAGAAAATGAATAAACTAAGATAATTGGTGCAGAAATCCACTTCTGGGGCCCACTTGGTGTGTGCTGGGGCTGAGACTAAAGCTTTCCACGTGTAAAGGCCTTTCTTGGCGTTAAACTCCAGGTTATGACGTGTTTTGGGCGTTCAACTCCGGATCATGACGTTTTTCTGGCGTTTAACTCCAGACAGCAACATGAACTTGGCGTTTAACGCCAAGTTACGTCATCTATCCTTGCGCAAAGTATGAACTATTATATATTGATGGAAAGCCCTGGATGTCTACTTTCCAACCCAATTGAGAGCGCGCCGATTGGACTCCTGTAGCTCCAGAAAATCCATTTCGAGTGCAGGGAGGTCAGGATCCAACAGCATCAGCAGTCCTTTTTCAGCCTAAGTCAAATTTTTGCTCAGCTCCCTCAATTTCAGCCAGAAAATACCTGAAATCACAGAAAAACACACAAACTCATAGTAAAGTCCAAAAATATGATTTTTGCCTAAAAACTAATATTATCCTACTAAAAACTAACTGAAACATGCTAAAATCTACATGAAATTACCCCCAAAAAGCGTATAAAATATCCGCTCATCATACATCATGAAGAAGATTCCAAGCAAATTAAATGGCTACAAGGGACACATAGAAATTGAACAAGAAATGAGCCAAGTTGTTTGGAACTCTCATACCAAAGAATCAGTTGATAGGAATTGGGATGATTTTCTGCTGAAGTATGGTCTTGTGGACAACAAGTGGCTTTCAGGTAATAACGTTTAAAATCTGCAGCAGAGGTACAAATTGCATGTTTTTGGGTGCACTATAGTCTGATTTGGGTGTATTATGCGGATCTTTATGAAGACCGTCATATATGGGTTTCAATTTATCTAGATCACCACTTCTGAGCTGGAATAAGAAGTACACAAAGGAGCGAGAGCATGCATTCATTTTTCAATAAGTTCATTACCCGGAACAGCTCACTTATCAAATTTGTCAAACAATACGATAATTGTCTTGGAAGCAGGGAGCAAACAGAGAGAGAATCGGATGCTGTAGATTTTCACACGGTCATACCATGTGCAACAAAATCCTCCATTGAAGCTTAGTTTCAACATGTGTACACTCACCAAAAGTTTAGGGAAGTCTAAGCACAATTTAGAGGGAATGCGAATTGCATCACAAGATTAATGAATTTCGTTCTATGCTATTCAGTATACGAAGTTGGAGAACAAGTTTTCAGCTCAATATTCAACAAGTTTGCAGTTACTTATGACTCAATAGCAGCCCAAGTGAAATGCCAGTGCTTATTATTTGAATCAAGAGGGAGATTGTGCCGTCACGCCCTAAGCGACTAAGCGTGTTAAGCTTTGAACGGGTAACCCAAGTTTCACCGAGATATATATTGGAACGATGGAGCAGGAAGGTAAAGAGGCGACATACTCACATCAAAAGCAGTCACGACGAGCCACTATTGGAGTCAAGAAGCAAGAGGTTTAATGAATTGGTGTTTCGTTCACAAAATATATGCGAATTTGCATCAGAATCCGAGGAGCTGACTTCCATTCTGCACCGTGCGTACGATAATGTTATGGTTAAGATGGAATAACTGAAAGCCAAAAGGAAGGGGATATGTTCATTATCTCACGAAGATACCAACTTGGAATCCGTTAACGAGCTTCAAAGCCCTCCAAGGGTTCGAACAAGAGGATGTCCCAAAAATAGGCTAGGTTCAAAGTTTGATAAATGTAACACCCTAATTAGCCTAAACCTTACCTCGCATCGTAAAGCAAAGGTTAATCAAAGGTTACGACAATTCTAAGCTTTTACATATATTATATAGAAGGGATTAATAATATCTAGAAGCCCGATGAAGAATATAGCTCAAAAACAGGATTTCAAAAGCACAAAACGTACTAACGAAGCTACTGGCTTAAAGCATAAGAAACAAATACGAATAACAAAATATCATAGTATAATAGTATAATATCATAAGACACTAGCCACGACTCGTAGAGTTTAAGCCGGCTAGCCATATACAGACCGTGTATGAAACTAGACAATAAAAATAGCTTATACAAGTTTTGTTCTCTCAATACAAACCTCTAGGCCAAAGTAAAATACAAAAGTGAGAGACATATATATATGATAAATCAAAAGACTCCAAAAGATAATCCAGATCCTCCGCTCATGTCACCAATCAGACAACTCACTGAGATGGGTTGCGACCTGCATCTGAAAAACACAACAGAATATGGTATGAGAACCGGAGATTCTCAGTATGGCAACACTTCCCGGTGATGTAGGATATAAGACTCCGGGACACCAAAGGCAATCCTAGACTCCATATCTATCACAAAATTCAATCTTAAAGCATTCTAAACCAAAACAGCATAATATGTGATTCCTTAATATAACTTAAGCCATAGTACCATAAAAGGGTAATCTATCTTAGGGGATTTCTACTCTAATCGAACACCGCTGTCCCACAGCCTTCACCAACCAATCCGCCATCCGATCTCATCGCCACCACCTTCCGAACCTCCTCAACTCCAGTAAAAGCACAGGTATATAAAATACAAGTAAAACACAAGTAGAAGCATATATATCAATTAATACAATTAGCAATTAGAGATATTATACAGATAGGGAAACAAATATCAAGTCGGCAAAGCATACAAACAGGTAGAAAATACATATGATGAATGCCTTTCCTACTGGTTGTGATATCACATTGTCAGTTCAACTACCAACCTGACACATCTCCATGGAGATGTTGCCTTTCGGATTCATGGTGTGGGAACCCCCGAGATATAGTGCTCGGATCACTATCCAGGGTTTTGCGCTTGTATGCTCTGATGATCCGAAGGGATGCGACCGGGATCTATTGCCTCCGACCTCACATCTAAGCACAAACGGGACGAACCATCGCCCTTATGCCGCTGCCGCTACCTCGACAGGCGGGATCCAACCTCGGCCCCTGCTGGTACTGTGGTTTTCAAAACACTTTTAATACAAGATGGATCCATCACTTCATTCAGAGTTCTAGACTCATTTCCAACCACTGTTCATTCACATTTCAATTCCTTGATTTTGCATTTCATTCATCAACCATCCATCACACATCATCAAACCTTCCCCTATACAACAGAAACCTAGTACTCTGTTTGCTAACTTTTTCCCAAATAATAGTATCTAAAATCCTTGAACCATTTCCCATGTTTGAGCACCCAAGAATATGCCCAAAAGTCTTAAAAAGATATTATAGAAGCTTACAACCTCGTTGGGAAGGTGAAATAGTTGAAACCAAAGCAAAATTTGAGAAACAGGGCGTGTGCGTGCGCACGCCCAGGAAATTTTTAAAAGTGTGCGTATGCACAGGTGTCAAAACATAAAAGGATCTGTTCACTCACTCAATCTGTGCCAGCGCCCCCAACAGATTGGCCTCCCCAACGTGTGCGTGCGCACAGGTCTGTCCGTACGCACAGGTTGCAATTTTTCCATTGGTGTGTGCGAGCACAAGCTGTATCAGCGCTGCAGGCAGATTGCCTGCCTCTGTGTGTGCGGACCTACAGGTATGTGCATGTGCACAGGTCGCCATTTACGCAGAGTGTGCGTGCGCACATACCAGAAAACTCAAAATTCTGTAACTTTGCAAAATTTTCAATTTTCAACACCAATTTTTGAATGATCATAACTCCCTCTACATAATTCCAAATTTCACAGTCTTTATACCAATTTAAAGGGTTCTCAAAGATCTTTAATTCTAAATAAATTTCAACCAATTTTGAAAACTGAGGCAAAAGTTATGATCAAACAAAGTTCACCAAAATCACAACTTTCACAATTGCATTTGCAAAACATACCAAAACCAAACCAAACCAAACCATTCCCAAAGTCCACCTTTCATCAAAATCAACCATCTATGTCATACCACACTAAAATTACCACATTTTTCGTCACTTTTCCTCCTCCACAACATCCATATCAATATATCTCATATATCAAACTTCATTAACAATTTTTCTAACTATATTGCCAATCATTCAACACCAAAATCACATGTATCAACATAATGCACTCCTCAACTTCTCAATGCATTTATTCTCATCGGATCACTATTAATCATCATTTCATCAAACATCATCATACAATCACATCCAACAACTCAACAACCATTCAAATCCAATCCTATCCTATGGGTCACTAGCCTAAGTGTCCATGAATATTACATACTACATAGAGGAAACCAAAACCATACCTTGGCTGATTCCCAATATGAACCAAATGAGCTTTCAACCAAAATCCAACCACCAATATAGCTCCAACAAGCACCAACAAGCTCCAAACTCACAATAATCAAGCTATATACATATAAATCACCACAAAATCAACCTAGGGCTCAACATAAATCAAAAGTTCACAAGAGATCAAAGACTCTTACCTTTCCCAACAGATTCGGATGGCAAAACCCAAACCTAAGCAAGGATTAGAGTAAACCTAAATATCAAGAATCACAAAACCTCACTTAGCCCCAAGCCCTAGATATCCGAAATTTTGGAGAGAAGAACTGGGGAGATTTCGAGCTTACCTCTATGTAGTTTCTTGGATGGATTTTGTAGAGCTCTTTGCAAGAAATGCGTAGCCACTGACGGCACGCAAATCGGAGCTCTATAGTTCAAGATATGAGCTTGGGAAGATTGAGGTGGAAAGGATTTTCTTCTTCCTCTCCTCCCTTTCTCAAATCTGAAGTGTGTGTGTTTATGAGGTTAGGGTTTATTAAATGAACATTTATATATGTTGGACTTGGGCTCAACTTGGGTCTGGTTCAACCCATTAGCGTTTTTAGACTGTTTGGCCCAACTTCGGACTAAACCTTTAAAATTAACGCCCGGTTTTCCATTTCTACTGTTTTTCTAAGCTTTTTTACTATCTCTATTTTTTTTCGCGCAGTACCGGGCAGACTTGAACCAGTTCAACCGATTCAACTGCCGGTTTGCGATTTTTTACGGTTTTTCATAAAAAACACATTTTCTGACTCGGAAAGACCCACTGAATCCAAAAATGATGTATAAAATCTCAAATTCTCATTCTAGCTTTTTGGAAATTAAATTTGGGCAATATAATCACTTAATTAACCGGTCTAATTAATTGCAGTTCTTATAATAAACAGTTTGCAATTGCCTCAAAGAAGAAGAAAAGAAAGCTCCCAGCGAGGTAAAAGTGATGTTCTTTAAATAGGTGGTAATTGAGTCTAATTATTTTGTTAGTAGTTTTGCTAATATCTGAGTTTATTATTTTCAGTTAAACCTTTTTGATGCTCCATCAGTGGTGCAACCGAATTCCAGCCAATATCACGAAGATATTATGAATTATCAGTTCAGTGATCTAGTTGCAGCGGATAGGTTTTTGGGTGTATAGTTAAAGGATATTGGTGTAAAGCTCAGCTTTTGGGTGCATTTCTGAACATTATTGTGTTTGCCGTTTTAATTTTATATTTTTCAGATAATGTTGTTTATGTTAAAAATTAGTGTTCTTTTTAGTTTTTAGGGTTTAGGATTTTAGGGTTTAGGGTTTTAGGGTTTAGGGTTTATGGTTTTAGGGTTTAAGATTTAGGGTTTTAGGTTTAGGGTTTAGGGGTTTATGATATATATTTTTGTGTATACGGGTTATATTTGGGTGCATAATTAAGCTTTAGGGTTTAGGGTTTTAGGGTTTTAGGGTTTTAGAGTTTAGGGTTTAGGGTTTAGGGTTTTAGGGTTTAGTTTTTAGGTTTTAGGTTTTAGGTTTAGGGTTTAGGATTTTAGGGTATATATTTGGGTGTATACGGGTTATATTTGGGTGCATAATTAAGGTGTAGGGTTTAGGGTTTTAGGGTATATATTTGGGTGTATACGAGTTATATTTGGGTGCATAATTAAAGTAATTGGGCGTATTAGTTGGTTTGGTGTTGTTTTCCTTTATTTCTTATGTACCTGTAATTTACAGCTTTTGAATACAGTACAGATAATTTATTTATGCAAACGAATTTTATAATACAAATGCATTAAATATTCACAAAATTTACAAGTGTTCAAACTATTTGAAGACTAAATAAAACTGAAGTCAATCACTGTCATTGTCATTGTCAATATCATAAGAATTTACTTGACAATATGGACTCAACAAAGCTGCAGATGGCTTCGACAATCTCATTGCTTCACTTCCCTTGATTGCTGCATCTTTGTCACGATTCATGTCATGAAAAAGAATTCGGGAAGCAAATTCAACTCTGAAGTGGTCGACCTCCGCCTACAGTTTGAAAGAATATTATTTGAATTAAATCTGTTAATTTAGAAAAGTAATAGAGAGTTATATAGTTTTAAACACAATTACCCGAGTCCAATTGTCCCACTCATACTTCCTCTTGTTAATGTTTTGAGGCTCGATTATTTCAAGCCATTTCATGACATAAACAGCACAATCATAACTGAAAACCAAAAATAATTTAGCAAATTAAAATAGGACAGCAATTGAAAACACAATTTTTCAGAGTGAAAGATCTATACAATATTTTTTGGCCTGAAATGTCAATGTAAGGAGGCTCAATTTCAAGATCTTTTCTCTTGAGAAGTGCCCCCAGTATATACCCTAATTCTTGAAATCACATATCCCTAAAAGCATAAAACAAAGCTGAATATAAGAAGGAATAAGTCTAATAAATCAATACACCCAAAGGATCACAATATACACCTTACTTTGAATTGAAATACACCCAAATTTCAAAACGCAAAAAATATAATCAACTTATAATAAATTTATTTAGCTTCATTCTAGCTTTTGATGGACACGTCTTGTGATAGGGGTCAAGTATATAAAATTTTTTCCTTCTTAGATCAGCTACCCATATCTACTAATGATCTGAATAGCAAACAAGTGCAAAAATCTGAAACATCTCCACATTGAACAATGTTTTAGTTTAATTCATAGATAACCAAAGAATTGTGATAAGAAGTTTTAGAAATGAAAACTTACATATGGATGTGATGCTAATTTTTTCCGGTCCAAAAAGAGTATAAACGATGGGTAGTCTTCGACATTAAATGGCTTTTTGAATTTTGGCTGTAAGAACTCCCCATCTGAATGATTTTCAATGGCCATGTTCTGCAGCATTTGTGAAACACCAAAAGAAATCTTTTAATGCACCCAAAATATAACAAAATGCACCCAAATGTTGATACATTACACCTTACCACAATATTAGGTGGGAGACAGTAAATTTCTTCCTGTAATCTTTTAATATTTTGTTGGTTGAGGATCAGGCACATGGCAGTCACAATCTAAAAAAACAAAACAACCAAATTAATTGCATCAATCAATATTGCAGTCACATGTCATAACATAATCATTAATCTTATTCTAATCTTACGTCAGCTTCAATATGTGAAGTAGGTTTTAAAAATGCAAAGTGGACTCTTGACAACTGATGAACGGATTTTTGTGTGGTCTAGAATTTCACAAATAAACTCTCGTTGCAAGTATAGCTTCTAAACCACCAAAGAATCCTTTCATGAAAAAGTTTGGTTATCACAAGTAACAAAACCCCTAAAAAGTAATAACCGAAGTATTTAAACCTCGGGTCGTCTCTCAAGAAATTGCAGGGAAGTGTGTTTATTATTGGTTATGAGATTTTTTGAGAAATTTTGGAATTGAGAAATGAAAAAATAAATGATAATAAATAAAAGCAATGAAAATTAACGTGAGGTTTATATAATTAAAATAAAAAGCTTTGACTTGGAGAAGATTAATCGAAAGTTCTATCCTTGTTGGATTTTCCAAGTAAGTTGTTGTTTCTACTTAGTTAACCCTTATCGAATAAAGGAAAGTCAAGTAGTGAGCCAACTTCTATTCACATGTCCTAATCCTCTCTCTTGGGAAGGATTAGCATTAGTGATTAGAGAGCCAGCCAACAATTTCCAATTACAATTTAACTCTTGAGTCTCCCAACTCAAGGGTCTCCGAATATTAATCAACTCCAAAGCCAAGTTGGAAGTCTACTCGGTTAACATGGATGTCATTTTCATAAACTCATAAAAGAAGTAAAAAGGGAACATGAAATTGAAATTAAATGGAAGCAATTAAACAAATAATAAAATTAAATGGAAAAATACTTCTTGCTAATAAATCCTAAAAACAATCCAATTGTAATTCTGAACAGAGATTAAGGATATGAAAGAGTAAGGGAAAAAGGAAACGAACTAGAATGATAAAGACTTCGAGGAAGTCTGTCAATATCCAACTCAAAAGCATAAAACTAGGAATCCTAAATCCTACTAGAAACTACACCTAAAACCTAAAATTATGTGAATGAAAAAATGTACATTGATCCCTTCACTCTGCAGCCTCTAATCTGTGTTTTCTGGGTCAAAAACTGGGTAAAAAATAGTCCAGAAATCGCTGGGTGCGAATTCTGGTACGCTAAAATTTTGCAGATGCACGCGTGTGCATCACCTAGCTGTATGGCCACTATGGCAAATTATATATCATTTCGAAACCCCAGATGTTAGCTTTCCAACGCAACTGAAATTACCTCATTTGGACCTCTGTAGCTCAAGTTATGATTGATTGAATACGAAGAGGTCAGGGTTGACAGCTTTGCAGTTCCTTCAGCTTCTTGTATTCCTTCCACTTTTGCATGCTTCCTTTCCATCCTCTAAGCCATTCCTGTCCTGTAACTCCTGAAAACACTTAACACACATATCAAGACATCGAATGGTAATAAGAGAGGATTAAACATAGCAAATCTGAGGCCAAAGAAGCATGTTTTCAATTAAAATACAAAATTGGGAAGGAAAATGTAACTTATGCAATTTCTATGAATAAGTGTGAAAATAGTGGATAAAATCCACTCAATTAATTAAGCACAAGATGTACCATGAATTTGTGGTGCATCAACAACACCAACGGTTGTTGGACGTTCAGTGTACAAAGTGCATCATACTCATCAGTACTGTCATCAGTGTGAATTTTTTGTTTGATTTTTGTTTTTTAATTGTCAAGGATTCTTCACTCCCGAAATTAAATGAGAAACCCTCTGTTAATATATTAAATTTTGATAGAAACAGAAAAAAAAGTGATAATAATTTTAGAATCTTACTCATCAGTGGATTCAGTTTTGCTTTCTAAACTGGAATCCTCTATAATCTGCTTCCTCTTTTTGGATTCCATTCTGAAAAGCAAACAATTATTCGGGAAAAACACCATAAAACTGACAAAATGTACCCAAAAATATTACTTACTTTTTGGTCGCTCTTTTGGGTTGTTTCCTTCTAGGTTCCTCTGAGTCTTCTTTCAACTCAGACTCAGAGGAAATCTCAATATCACTCTCTGATGAATCACTCTCAGACGAAGAACTTGGTTTCTTTTTTTTCTTTCTTTTATTCTTTCTTTTCTTTTTCTTTCATTTCTTTCAATTTCTTTTTTGTTTCCACCATCTTGACGATGCCCTAAAATAGTAGAAATGTTAGTTTATAGAATCTACATAAATAAAACACACACAAATTAGAGAAGGTATTTTGTTTGCTTACCATATGGCCATCTATCTCTGCTCTAATTCTTGCAACTAGTTGCTTTCTGTTCCAGTTGCTAACCCATGGTAGTCTAGGTTTTTCTTTTCCTTTCTAGTCCTTATTTTTTGCGAGATGGAAATAGATTATCATCAAGGCATAGAGGCACTCGTCGATTATTTTTTCTTTTTCAAACGGTAATTTGTTATGCCTTTAATGATGAAATTTAGCACATGGGCTCCCCAGTTGCCTTCCGTTATTTTCTTCATCTCAAAAATTGGAGCAATGTGTACGAGAGATACTTTGGTTATTGTACTTGGAAACAAGAACGCCATCTGAATATAGAAGATGAAAATCCTCTTAAACATCAGCCAATCTTGTTCATTTTCAACACCGATACTCATCATCTCATCGGTCAGCTTCTTCAGAGTGTTGCCCTGAAACCTTCTAAAACTGAGTTTGTTCTTTTCAGAAAGATTCTTATAACTCACTTTATCAGGAAATAGATCTCCTACAAAAAAGAAAACAATTTATTACTTGATATGCACCTAAATATCACTCATATGCACCCAAATATCTCTTATATACACCCAAATATCACTTATGTGGACCCAAATATCACTCATATGCACCTAAATTTATTACTTGATTACATGAGATCCGAATAAGATATTACAAAGAATATATTACATATAATGGAACTATAGAGATTTTCTGTAATCAGTTACCTGATGCATTGATGCCAAGGGCAGCCCCTATTATTTTGGGTTTAAGCTTAAAGAAACCATAGCTTGTTTCCAATGTGTTTTTGCCCAATTTAAAGGAGTTAGCCAACTCCTTTAATAGTTTGTGAGGCACATTCATTGGCGGGATGTGCATGAGTCCACCAAAACCTAATTCACGAACGATCTTTTTTTCGGCTCGTTCATCTTTTCAATCTTTTCGCTCAGTAGTCTGGTGGCACACTTCAAGTCCTTTATTTGCTGTAAACAAAGCAAAATTAGAGCCATTTAAATAACCTATATTTGTATTAGGAAAATTTGACTTGTTCTAAGATATATATATTCGTTTACGTTGTATTTTTTTCACCTTGATTTTTTGTTGTCATTTTTACTGCAAGGAAAAAGAAATACTGTCAATAAATAAAAATACACCCAAATACCAGAGATATACACCCAAAAACCAGTCACCTGCACCCAAAAATCTACCACATACACCCAAATTCAATCATATAAACATTTTCTTTTTTCAATTAAATGAAACTAAATGAGTTCAAAATCATATTCAACTCAACATAAATTAAACGAGTTCAGAATGATATTTAAATTCAAAATACCACTAGAAGCACTAGTTATATTCAATACTAACATATATACCCAGAAATATGCTATATAGAGTTTATATGTATACAAACCTACTTAAAAAACGTCCAAACATTCACAAAACAGAGTTTATATGTATACACTCAAAGATCATTTCACTAGAAGTAAGTAAAATAGCGTAAATGACTTGAAGAGTTTCATCAGAAAAGTAATATGAGATCTACACCAAGAATAGTGAAACAGAGAGAGAAATACGATGATATGGTGCTTCGATTTCCAAATCAGAAACAAAAATGTGAAAAACCTAGAAGAAAAATAAAATAGTACCTTGTATAATGTTTGTTCGTTCTTTTTGGTATTTTTGATGGAGATTTGAATGTTTCGTTCTTGATTTGTTCTACTTTTTGCGAGGAGTTGGACGGTTTTTTCAGAGCTTTCTTTTGTTTCGAATGTGGCTTGAATCTCGAGGAAGTGGGTATTGATTGAGTAAGAAGAGGAAGAGTCTTTCATTATTAGCGCGCTTTGGAAAAACGAAACGGTTGATTAAGGCGCGTTATTTTTACATTCGAGTGTGAGAAGTGTGGTGCGCGTCGTTTTTGTTGGGCTTAGGCCAACTTGTAGGACTTGTAAGCCAAAAAGACTTGTATGTGTAGCAGTCTGTTTAATTTTAGGTATTTGGGTTGGTATATTGTTAGACAAAAATGTTTAATAACAAAAAAAAATTTGCCAAACACAATAATTAATAAATGTTAAATAAGATAAATTCATTTTTTCTCTAATATTACTGATATTTAGATTCATTGAAAATAGTTTTATAAAGTAAAAATAATAAGAGAAATGCTACAGACCATTAAAATTTATTGTTTTTGACCATCACTTAATTATTAATATCTAATGATTAAAAGTATGAGATAAAATATGTTGTTGGATTATTATATTAAAAGAATTAAATTAAAAGAATTGAATTAATAGCTAAATAATAACAAAAAATAATAAATTTTGATACCCTTAATATTTTTTTTTAATAATGAATTATCAAAGATATTCAACTAAGTATTAATAATAAAACCTTTCACTTGAGCTATTATCGACGATGAAGCATATTCAATTAAAGATTGTGTCGTATGGAGTTAATATTCTCTATTTCAGCCTTTTAAGAATCAGGAGTTGAAGTTTTCTAATAATAATAATTTTCTGGGATTATTTTAAAAGTTCAAAAAGCTTTAAAAATAAAAAAGAGACATTTTTATTTCATGACTTAACCTATATTACAAAAAAAAGCCTTAGACCCTTTTAGGTAATTTTTTAGGTTACTTCCAAAATTGTGATCATAGATTTTTTTAGGCCATTTTCTAAAACTGTGACCATAAATCTTTTTAGGTCATCCCTTAAAATCGTGACCATAGATTCTTTTAGATCACTTTTTTTGAAAAATCGTGACCATAGACTCTTTTTTGTCACTGTAAAAAACGGTGACCATAGATCCTTTTAGATCACTTCTCAAAACTGTGACCATAAATCTTTTTAGGTCATATTTTTTAAAAAACCGTGACCATAAGTACTCTATAGTCACCTTTTCGAAAAAAACTGTGACCATAACCTTTTTTTTTTGTTATTCTAAAAAACTGTAATTATAGAAGATCTATGGTCACAGTTTTTTATCGTGACAAAAAAATTGTAACCATAAATTTAAAATGTTGTAGTGCTAGCATGGACCGTTAAAATTGTAAGGAAGAAACATCTGCCCATTTTTTAAGTTTCACCAAGGTTGGCGAAAAATCACATGGAAACCACCAATTTCTTCACCTTGTTATGTTTGATCTTTTTCATAATATGATTTAACTTTTCTGACTTTTTTTTATAGCTATTATGCCCAACGAATATTTCAAGTGAGTCGAGCTTTTTTTTAATGTAAATAATATTATTTTAAAAAATATATTAATTTTTCACTAAATTTCAAATAAATTTACTAAAAAAGAAATTTGCCACAGTATTTTATCTACGTATTAATAATAATAATAAATTTAATTTACCATGTTCGAAATTAGCCACTAAATTAAGTTATGTGGTTGAATTAGTCACCAAAATTGTTGTTCGTGGTAAATTTACGCACATAACTAAAATCTATACTTTTCATCTCTTTTTATTTTATTATTATTGTATTATTATTGTGATTTTTATCTTTGTTTTTTTAGGAAAAAAGTTAGGTCAACAGAACAATTTTCTTTCTAACTCCATTCAAATTTTTTATTTTAATAAATAAAATAAATATAATAACTAACGAAATAAATAATTTAAAAATTAATTACCAATTTAAATTTTTTGTTCTTATTTCGTTTGCACTGTAAACAAGATGATATTTCATATATCTTGTTTACAGTGTAAATGAGATAAGGCACATCTGATTGAGACGTGTATATCTCATTTACACTATAAACGAGATACAAAAAGATAAATAGTAGCCACTGTTAAAAGAATGTGTAACTCTTGGTATTCTCCACACACATTTTATATCCTTTCTCGATCTCGTTTTCTAAGGCAACAATGGCCAATAACAGTGTATATATAATTGTGTGTGTTTATCCCAATTATCATATGAGAAATAGCGACAACGGAGTGACATTTGAGTGTGAGAATCCGATATTGTTGCGCACTCAGCGTCTGAATACATTGTCAGAGTTGAAGAGTTTGATATTGAGCAAAATCGGTGGTACAGAAGTGAGAAAAATCGGAAGGGTTTGGGGTATAGGTTGTTGGCACCCATGGATAACGGAGTTTTCCGATTTCGACTTTCCCAACTTAAAGGAGACGAGCATGTGTGACTGAGGGAAATTGTCAAAAGTGAAATCCCTGGCACCGTATCACCGAATCCAACCTCAACTAGATATGGGACAATGGCATCGGGTGGAGAGAGGGTATGACTCACTCATCGGGGTAGTAGAAGACGAGGTCTCTGAAGAATAAAAAAAATTCAGCCTTAAAATAATTTTACATTTTTGGTTTATTTATTTCTTACAATTTCTTTTTAGATTTGCAATTAGAATGAGCTAACATGATATACAAAACATTAAAGTTAAATAAATATTTCTTTGTTACCTACATCTACTCCTACTTAATAACATATTTCCATGTTTTTAACTTACACATATTTCTAAATTACACAGTGCATACTAAACAAACCCTAACTACAACGTTATAAATACTATCAACCTAGCACACAAAAAAACAGAGTTCCAAGTTAATAATTATGTCGTAACAACTTTGCACAAGCAAATAGAGTTCTAAATTCCTCCTAGTGACCTACTACTAAACCTGCCAACTACGTTCTGGTTCTTCGGGACTACCTTAACCATGGCCACATACTTAGATTAAACAAACAGAACAAAACTAACCTCAAAGTCGGCCGCTCGGCGTAATACAACGTCTCGTTCAGCCTGTTGATGTCTCCGTCGTTTCCCGCCTGGTGCGCCATCGCAATATCACTCAAAATTAGAGTGAGAAAAGGATAATAGAGAGGAGAAAGTGGTTGACAAGGTCAAACTAGGGTTCAGAATGACGTTGTGAACGACATATACTTATAGGCGTCAACCGACCTTATCTCGTGGCTGCCTGACGTGTCTTATCTCATTTACACTGTAAACGAGATACATGAAAAGTCATCTCGTTTACAGTATAAACGAGATAAGAGAGGAAAATTTAAATCGGTAAATAATTTTTAAATTGTATATTTTGGTAATTATCACATTTATTTTATTTATTAAAATTAAAAATCCAACTTCGTTCTTCCTTACCACCTCCCTTTACTTCATAACCACCACACTCCATCTATACCCCTCTCTGCACTCATCTACTTACTACTTTGCTTCTCACACCATTACACACTCCTTATCCTCAGTCGCAAATGAGCAGAAATATGCTGCTTCTTGCCATTGATCCATACACCGGTTTCCTCTGTCGTTGACTTGATGTTGCTCGTCTTGGTCAAGTGAGATCAGACAAGAGAGATCCGATTTATTTCTTATTTTCCTCTTCTTCTGTTGTGTTTTATCGCCTCTCTTTATCTCTTTGGCGTATGCATCCATTTTATTCATCTCACCACAGGTTCATTTATGCTTTACTCGCCACTTCATTTTTTAACAGTGATGTCTTGCGAACTGATCTTACTTTGGTTGTTACAATTTTTAAATAAGATGTTGATTTACTTTATTAAAGATAATATGTTGTGATTTTTGCTACTTAGAATAGATATTGAATTTTAATAAAATTTTTATAATAAAATAATATGAATTCACAGTCACCAATCAACATTATATGTATAGTATATAATTTTTTTTTTTGTATAGAGAATGAACTGCAAGTATAAAGTATAATTTAAATAAACAACATGCTGTAATTATTTCGTAGCGTATGGAGATGGGATGAGGAGGAGCATAGTGAAACTCGAAGGATTTGGATAGAATGTTTTGGTGTTCCACTACATACTTGGTCAGCGGAGACGTTTAAAGTAGTAGGAAGCCAATGGGGAGAAGTGATTGGGTGTGATAAAGCCACAGAATCTTGCCCCTCATTCAGTGTGGGACGGGTGCAAATTGATATTTGCATTATGGATATCATCAACGAGTGGATTCACGTCACATTGGCACTAGCGGTTTCGATGTCCTGGTTAAAGAGGTTGGTCGTGAGAGTTATGGAGGAGAATGCAAGATTGAAGAGGTAGGTGATCCTCGTCTCCCAAAAGCATGTGAGATGGTTACCCGCAGTTCAAGCGCCATGATGCCAGTAGAAAGCAGATATCCGGTGGCTGAAATGGTGATGGCGGTGCCAAAGGAGGAAGAAATGGACAAAGGTAGAGTTGTAATTCCAAAGAATATTTTGAATGAATGGATTAATTGCAATTCAATTCATATTCGTGCAGCAAGAGAAATGGATGATTCTAATTTAGAGGAAAGTGAATATTTTACGGGATATATGATTTAATTATTAATGATACTGAATCAAAAAATACAATTAGTTGTGATGATATAAATAATGGACTGAAGAAAAATGACATTTAGAAGAAAAAAGAAACCCAAAGCAAGCATCTTAGGAGGCCCAAAACGATTTTTTGTGAAAGTTGTGCCAAAGGAGTGAGCTTGGGCTCCATTCTTTTAGCTGGTAGCCCAACTCATGCTATTACTCAAGCTGAAGCTGCTAGAGGAGATGGGCTGGTGAATCTAGGTCGGGAAGGGGCTTACAAGGTTGAAGACGCTCCATTCCCTGGGCTATGTACCGCGATGCCACCTCAAGTTGAAGGGGAGACCTGACAAACCCCAATTTGACGGTTTATCTTGTATTGAATTTAGGGGATTTTATCACCTTTTACCCACATTTATTCAATGAAATAGCATCGTTTTGTATATTCTCCTTTAATTGTGCTTAAAAGTGAAAACATGCTTTTTAGGTCTTAAAATAGCTAAATTTAATTCTCCTTGATTCCATTAGATGCCTTGATATGTTTGCTAAGTGATTTCAGATTTAGAAGGCAAAGATTGGATCAAGGGAATGAAGAAAGAAGCATGAAAAGTTGGAGAACTCATGAAGAAATGAAAGAACCGAAAAGTTGTCAAGGCGACCTCTTCGTACTTAAACGACCATAACTTGAGCTACAGAGGTCCAAATGATGCGGTTCCAGTTGGGTTAGAAAGCTAACATCTGGGACTTCGAAACGATATAAGATTTGCTATAGTTGCCATACGTATGATGGCGCGCACGTGCATAGTATGCGCACGCGCCGTTGCTGCCACCTGGTTCACTTAAAGCAAAACGTGGCCAGCGAATTCTAAAGCCTTGTGGGCCCAATCCAACTCATTTCTGATGCTATTTAAGTCAAGGATTGAAGAGGGATGAGACATCTAGTTACCATTGGTTTAGTTTAGTAGTTAGAATTAGTTTCTAGAGAGAGAACCTCTCACTTCCCTCTAGAATTAGGATTAGGAATTAGGATTAGTTCTTAGATCTAGATTTTAATTCATCTTCTTCTACTTCTATCTTCTCAATTCCTTGTTGCTAAATTCATCTTCTTCTATTCTTTTATTGTAATTTCCTTTATGTTGTTCTTATACTTTGTTGTAGATCTACTATTGTTCTTTCCATTTTCTTCCAATTCAAGAAGAGGTAATTCATAATAATTGTTCTTCTTTGCTTTTCTATTGTTGATCTCTTGCCTTTGTAGTTAGATCTCTCTTTAATTCTTGCAATTTATGTTGTTTACTTTTATTGCCTTTTATGTGTTTGTTGAAATGCCTCTTCTAGATATAGTATAGATTTTGTTCCTCTTGGCCTAGGTAGAGTAATTAGTGACTCTTGAGTTATCTAATTCCTTTGTTGATTGATAATTGGAGAGATTGCTAATTGGTTTGGAGTGCACTAAAGCTAGTCTTTCCTTGGGAGTTGGCTAGGACTTGTGGCTCAAGTCAATTCATCCACTTGACTTTCCTTTATTTAGTAAGGGTTAACTAAGTGGTAGCAATGAACAATTCTCATCACAATTGAGAAGGATAACTAGGATAGAACTTCTAATTTTCATACCTTGCCAAGAGCTTTTTATAGTTGTTAGTTTATTTTCATTACCATTTACTTTCATGTCTCTTATCCAAAACCCCAAAACAACTCAAACCAATAACAAGACACTTTATTGTAATTCCTAGGGAGAACGACCCGAGGTTCAATACTTCGGTTTATAAATTTTAGGGGTTTGTTTTAGTGACAAACAACTTTTTGTATGAAAGGATTATTGCTTGGTTTAGAAACTATACTTCGACGAGATTTTATTTGAGAAATTCTAAACCGTCAAAAATCCATTCATCAAGACCTCTCCGTTGGACGGCGCTACAGGTCCACGAAGCGTGGATGCACTCATACCCAGCGAGGAGCGAGGGGGTAGTAGAGGAAAGGGTGCCGTCGTACCTACAGCGCTAGAAGCTACCCGCGATCTACAACCGTTGGTGGGGCAACGTGCCGCCATGGACGGCGAGCCTGACCAAGAAGCAGAAAGGCGTTGTTTATTGCCTCGGAAATTTGCTGCTGATTCGCAAGAGAGCTTGATTAAATATGGAGATGACACGCTTGGGGATGGTTTAAACTTGAAGGGTGTGGGGGTTGATAGAGGCAGTGTCGGGGCTGGGTGTGCTAAGGACATCAGTATCGGTAATCCGAAAAACAGTAATGGAAAGGATATGGAACGGAAAGAGCAGATGCTGGAGAATAAGAGGACGTGGGAGCTAACTGTTGAATCAGGAGCCGTGCAGTATAACGATGAAGATGACATCATGACAATCCTTCAAGAATAGAATGAGGTATTAGCTCAGAAGAGGAGATTAGCAAAGTAAAAAGAGAAGGCGCGACGTTGCAGATCGACAAATCTCAAAAAGGTATGTAAAACAGATTTAAAATAATTTTTAGATATTGGAATATTAGGGGGTTATGGGGTGTTGGAAAATTGAGTATGGTGAAAGAACTAAAAAAGAAAGAAAAAGTGAACATGTTAGGGTTGGTTGAAACTAAGATGCAAGTTATGAGTAAGTTTCATGTATTACTGGTGGACGAAATTGTGATCACATCAATATAGTATCAATATATTTATTGCAGAATTATGGGACTTAGGATTTTTGGTACGAGTGGGCACAATTCCGTTCAACTAACCAGCAAGTGTACTGGGTCGTCCAAGTAATACCTTACGTGAGTAAGGGTCGAATCCACAGAGATTATTGGTTTGAAGCAATCAATATTTATTTTATTAGTCTTAGTTAGGATGTCAACAAGGATTAATTTGGATTAAAAGTGAAATTACTGGAATTGATAAAAGAGGGAACAATGTTACTTTGATTTGCAGTAATGGGAAACATGTTGGAGTTTAGGAGATGCTTTGTCCTCTGACTTCAACTCTTCCTTGAAATCCTCTTCTCACACGCAGGTTCCTTCCATGGCAAGCTCTATATAGGGTGTCACCGTTGTCAATGGCTACTTCCCATCCTCGCAGTGAAAACTATGCACGCACTCTATCACAGTACGGCTAATCACCGGTTGGTTCCCGCTCCTACTGGAATAGAATCACTCTTTTGCGTCTGTCACTAACGCCCAGCAGGTTAAAGTTTGAAGCACGTCACATTCATTCAATCCCGGAATCCTACTCGGAATACCACAGACAAGGTTTAGACTTTCCGGATTCTCATGAATGCCGCCATCCATCTAGCTTATACCACGAAGATTCTGTTGGGGAATCTAAGAGATATTTATTCAATCTGATGTAGAACGGAGGTGGTTGTCAGGCACACGTTCATGGGTTGAGGAAGGTGATGAGTGTCACGGATCATCACCTTCTCCACAATTAAGCGCGAATAAACATCTTAGATAAGAACAAGCGTGTTTGAATGGAAAACAAAGGAATTGTATTAAATCATCGAGACGCTGCAGAGCTCCTCACCCCCAACAATGGAGTTTAGAGACTCATGCCGTCACAAAGTATGTAATTCAGATCTGAAAATGTCATGAGGTGCAAGATATGTCTGTAAAAGTTGTTTAAATAGTAAACTAGTAACCTAGGTTTACAAAAAATGAATACACTAAGATAATTGGTGCAGAAATCCACTTCTGGGGCCCACTTGGTGTGTGCTGGGGCTGAGACTAAAGCTTTCCACGTGCAAAGGCCTTTCTTGGCGTCAAACTTCAGGTTATGACGTGTTTTGGGCGTTCAACTCCGGATCATGACGTTTTTCTGGCGTTTAACTCCAGACAGCAGTATGAACTTGGCGTTCAACGCCAAGTTACGTCGTCTATCCTCGCTCAAAGTATGGACTATTATATATTGCTGGAAAGCCCTAGATGTCTACTTTCCAACGCCGTTGAGAGCGCGCCAATTGGACTCCTGTAGCTCCAGAAAATCCATTTCGAGTGCAGGGAGGTCAGGATCCAACAGCATCAGCAGTCCTTTTTCAGCCTAAGTCAGATTTTGCTCAGCTCCCTCAATTTCAGCCAGAAAATACCTGAAATCACAGAAAAACACACAAACTCATAGTAAAGTCCAGAAATATGATTTTTGCCTAAAAACTAATATTATTTTACTAAAAACTAACTGAAACATACTAAAATCTACATGAAATTACCCCCAAAAAGCGTACAAAATATCCGCTCATCACAACACCAAACTTAAACTGTTGCTTGTCCTCAAGCAACTAGATGAATAAAATAGGTTTTAACAGAAATAAAGAAGTAATAATATTCTCGAATTTTAAATGAAGCTCAGAGTCTTATTAGATGAGCGGGGCTTGTAGCTTTTTGTCTCTGAACAGTTTTGGCATCTCCCTGTATCTTTAAATTTTCAGAATGATTGGCATCCTTAGGAACTCAGAATTTCGGATAGTGTTATTGACTCTCCTAGTTAAGCATGTTGATTCTTGAACACAGCTACTTATGAGTCTTGGCCGTGGCCCTAAGCACTTTGTCTTCCAGTATTACCACCAGATACACAAATGCCACAGACACATAACTGGGTGAACCTTTTCAGATTGTGACTCAGCTTTGCTAAAGTCCCCAGTTAGTGGTGTCCAGAGCTCTTAAGCACACTCTTTTGGATCACGACTTTAACCACTCAGTCTCAAGCTTTTCACTTGGACTTTCATGACACAAGCACATGGTTAGGGACAGCTTGATTTAACCGCTTAGGCCTGGATTTAACTTCCTTGGGCCCTCCTATCCATTGATGCTCAAAGCCTTGGATCCTTGCTACCCTTGCCTTTTGGTTTTAAGGGCTATTGGCTTTTTCTTTTTCTTTCTTTTCTTTTTTTTTTCGCCTCTTTTTTTTTTTTCACTGCTTTTTCTTGCTTCAAGAATCAATTTCATGATTTTTTTCAGATCATCAATAACATTTCTCTTTGTTCATCATTCTTTCAGGAGCCAATATTCATCAAATTCAAAGTACATATTATGCACTGTTCAAGCATTCATTCAGAGAACAAAAAGTATTGCCACCACATATAATTAATTATAAATTTTATTATTAAGAACTCGAAAAATATAGATTACTTCTTTATTCTAAAAAAAATCTACTACTTTATTCATGCCTAATGATGATGAGAAAAATAAATTATAGCTTAATTGGAAATAAAATCAAAATAGACATACTAATTACTACTACTACTATATAACTTCTAAGGTAAAATCCTATAATCATACTATCACAGAGTTAAAGCTGGAATTAGAACTTAACAACCTGTATTTTGGGAAGTGGATGTTCCTCTAGTCTGTGGGGTGCCTTCAAGAATTAATTTCTGACGCTTCAGCTCCCTTAAGTTCACATCCTTGCTCTTCCTGTTCTCTTAGGTGCCATGATCTTAATGAGTTTTAGCTCAGTGATCATGGCAAATCACACCAAACTTAGAGGTTTGCTTGTCCTCCTCCCCACCATCCTGGCGTTAAACGCCTAACTGCTGCATGGTTTGGGCGTTTAACGCCCAAATGCTGCTTCTTCTGGGCGTTCAACGCCCAGCTGATGCATCTTTCTGGCGTTTAACGCCCAGATGCTACCCTTACTGGCGTTAAACGCCCAGTGGGTGCTTCTCATGGGTGTTCAACGCCCAAATTGTTTCTTACTGGCTTTTTCACGCCAGTGAGCTTCCAATTTTCCTTGTAACTCTGTGACTTCAATCAATTGCTATTTCACCTTTTGAAGATACTCTAGCATCTACCTGTAAAACTAGATCAAATAAAATTATATTTTGTGAGTGGCTGGGTTGCCTCCCAGCAAGCGCTTCTTTAATGTCATTAGCTGGACTGAGTTTTAATCAAGTCTCAGTTTTGAGCATTCTTGCTCAAAATTGCCCTTAAGATAATGTTTGACTCTTTGTCCATTAACAATGAACTTTTTGTTAGAGTCATTATCCTGAAGCTCTATGTATCCATATGGTGATACGTTTGTAATGACATATGGACTTCTCCACCGGGATTTTAATTTCCCAGGGAATAATCTGAGCCTAGAATTGAATAGCAGAACTTTCTGCCCCGGATCAAAGACTCTGGATGACAATTTCTTATCATGCCATCTTTTCGCTTTCTCTTTGTAAATCTTTGCATTTTCGAAAGCATTGAGTCTAAATTCCTCTAGCTCTGATTCGAGACTCTCAGCCATATTGACCTCTCTTACCAGAGAGTCAATAATATCAACACTCATGCAGTCATTTGGGGTGTCTGGATGTTGCATGGCTTTAACAACATTCAACTTGAACTCTTCCTCATTGACTCTCAAGGTTACTTCCCCTTTTTGGACATCAATGAGGGTTCGGCCAGTTGCTAGGAAAGGTCTTCCTAGAATGAGAGTTGCACTCTTGTGCTCCTCCATTTCCAGCACCACAAAGTCAGTAGGAAAGGCAAATGGCCCAACCTTGACTATCATGTCCTCAATCACGCCTGATGGGTATTTAATGGAGCCATCAGCAAGTTGAAGACATATCCTGGTTGGTTTGATTTCTTCAGTTAAACCAAGCTTTCTGATAGTAGATGCAGGTATTAGGTTGATACTTGCCCCAAGATCGCATAAAGCTTGCTTGGTACAAACACCTTCTAATGTGCATGGTATCATAAAGCTCCCAGGATCTTTAAGCTTCTCAGGTAAGCTTTTTAGAATGACTGCACTGCATTCTTCAGTGAGGTAAACTGTTTCAGTTTCCCTCCAATCCTTCTTATGACTTAATATCTCTTTCATGAACTTAGCATAAGAAGGTATTTGCTCAAGTGCTTCTGCAAACGGAATCTTTATTTCAAGAGTTCTGAGATAGTCTGCAAAGCGGGCAAATTGCTTATCCTGTTCCGCTTGGCGGAGTTTTTGAGGATAAGGCATTTTGGCTTTGTATTCCTCAACTTTAGTTGCTGCAGGTTTATTACCTACAGAAGTGGGTTGGGAAGCCTTTTTAGAAGGATTGTTATCAGCACTTGTATGTGACTGATCACCCACTGGCGTTTGAATACCAGGGGTGGAAGCTGGGGTGGCGTTAAACGCCACCTCCCTGCTTGTTTCTGGCGTTTGAACGCCAGAACCATGTTTCTTTTGGGCGTTCAACGCCAGATCCATGCTTGTTTCTGGCGTTGAACGCCAGGAATGAGCATGGTTTGGGCGTTCAGCACCAGCTTTGTCCCTTTCTGGGCTCGGACTGTCTTCAGGAGGATTTTGAGTATCCACTTGTTTATTTCTTGGTTTCCTGCTGCTTTGAAGTGAGGTATTTAATGTTTTCCCACTTCTTAATTGAACTGCTTGACATTCTTCTGTTATTTGTCTTGACAGTTGTTTTTCTGTCTGCTTTAATTGTACTTCCATGTTCCTGTTAGCCATTCTTGTTTCCTGTAACATTTCCTTGAATTCGGCTAGCTGCTGAGTTAGAAAGTCTAATTGCTGATTAAACTCATTAGCCTGATCCACTGGACTGAGTTCTGCAGTTACTGTTTTAGCTTCTTCTTTCCTGAAAGATTCATTGCTTAAGTACAGATGTTGATTTCTGGCAACTGTATCAATAAGCTCTTGAGCCTCTTCAATTGTTTTTCTCATATGTATAGATCCACCAGCTGAGTGGTCTAGAGAAATCTGAGCTTTTTCTGTAAGCCCATAGTAGAAGATGTCTAATTGCACCCATTCCGAAAACATTTCAGAGGGGCATTTTCTTAGCAACTCTCTGTATCTCTCCCATGCATCATAAAGGGATTCATTATCTCCTTGTTTGAAGCCTTGGATGCTTAGCCTTAGCTGTGTCATCCGTTTGGGAGGGAAATAGTGATTCAGGAATTTTTCTGACAGCTGTTTCCATGTTTTTATGCTGTTCTTAGGCTGGTTATTTAACCACCTCTTAGCTTGATCTTTTACAGCAAATGGAAACAGTAATAGTCTGTAGACATCCTGATCTACTTCCTTATCATGTACTGTATCAGCAATTTGCAGAAATTGTGCCAGAAACTCTGTAGGTTCTTCATGTGGAAGACCAGAGTACTGGCAGTTTTGCTGCACCATGATAATGAGCTGAGGATTCAGCTCAAAGCTACTAACTCCAATGGAGGGTATACAAATACTACTCCCATATGAAGCAGTAGTGGGGTTAGCATATGACCCCAGGGTCCTCTTGTCTTGTCCATTCATACTTACTTTAGAATTGGAACACAAGAGATAATTTATATGTTGATTTAGAAAAAAAATGGAATAAGTAAAAACAATATATAAAAAGGAGTTAAAAATTTATTTATTATTATTATTATTATTTTTTTTTTTTTTTTTTTGAAAATTTTTTTCGAAAAATTTGAAATTAAAATCTGAAATTTATATAAAAATTTCGAAAAAGTGGTTCAAAATTAGTTAGAAAATATAAAAATTTTTTGAATTTTGAATTTTATGATGAAAGAGAAAAACACACAAAAGACACAAGACTTAAAATTTTTAGATCTAATGCTCCTTAATTTTCGAGAATTTTTGGAGGGAAAACACCAAGGAACACCAAACTTAAAAATTTTAAGATCAAGACACAAGAAAAACTCAAGAACACCTTGAAGATTCACAAGAACACCAAGAACAAAAGAAAGAACACCAAACTTAAAATTTTTAGAAAACTTTAAGAAAATTTTCGAAAATTATAAAAATTAATAATAAAACACCAAACTTGGAGTTTGGCACAAGATTAAATCAAGAAAAATTATTTTTGAAAAAGATTTTTTAAAAGTATTGGTGCTCCCTTGTCAAGAATATGACCCTTCTATTCTAGCCAAATGGGCAGAAAAGGTAACAATTGTTCTGGGCAGGTATATTCTTTTTGAAAGACTAATGCTTTGGATTAGTAAAAGAAAAACAAGAAAAGATACAGAACAAGAAAAACTCAAGATCAAACAAGAAAAATAAACAAGAACAACTTGAAAATCAATGAAGAACAAAGACACAAGTCGAAAATTTTAAAGAAAAATATGAGACATGCAATTGACACCAAACTTAGAACAAGACACTAAAACTCACGAAAATTAAGAATAAAAACGCAAAATAAATTATTCCTAATCTAAGAAATAAAATAAACCTTCAATTGTCCAAACTCAATAATCCCCGGCAACGGCGCCAAAAACTTGGTGGACGAAATTGTGATCACATCAATATAGTATCAATATATTTATTGCAGAATTATGGGACTTAGGATTTTTGGTACGAGTGGGCACAATTCCGTTCAACTAACCAGCAAGTGTACTGGGTCGTCCAAGTAATACCTTACGTGAGTAAGGGTCGAATCCACAGAGATTATTGGTTTGAAGCAATCAATATTTATTTTATTAGTCTTAGTTAGGATGTCAACAAGGATTAATTTGGATTAAAAGTGAAATTACTGGAATTGATAAAAGAGGGAACAATGTTACTTTGATTTGCAGTAATGGGAAACATGTTGGAGTTTAGGAGATGCTTTGTCCTCTGACTTCAACTCTTCCTTGAAATCCTCTTCTCACACGCAGGTTCCTTCCATGGCAAGCTCTATATAGGGTGTCACCGTTGTCAATGGCTACTTCCCATCCTCGCAGTGAAAACTATGCACGCACTCTGTCACAGTACGGCTAATCACCGGTTGGTTCCCGCTCCTACTGGAATAGAATCACTCTTTTGCGTCTGTCACTAACGCCCAGCAGGTTAAAGTTTGAAGCACGTCACATTCATTCAATCCCGGAATCCTACTCGGAATACCACAGACAAGGTTTAGACTTTCCGGATTCTCATGAATGCCGCCATCCATCTAGCTTATACCACGAAGATTCTGTTGGGGAATCTAAGAGATATTTATTCAATCTGATGTAGAACGGAGGTGGTTGTCAGGCACACGTTCATGGGTTGAGGAAGGTGATGAGTGTCACGGATCATCACCTTCTCCACAATTAAGCGCGAATAAACATCTTAGATAAGAACAAGCGTGTTTGAATGGAAAACAAAGGAATTGTATTAAATCATCGAGACGCTGCAGAGCTCCTCACCCCCAACAATGGAGTTTAGAGACTCATGCCGTCACAAAGTATGTAATTCAGATCTGAAAATGTCATGAGGTGCAAGATATGTCTGTAAAAGTTGTTTAAATAGTAAACTAGTAACCTAGGTTTACAGAAAATGAATACACTAAGATAATTGGTGCAGAAATCCACTTCTGGGGCCCACTTGGTGTGTGCTGGGGCTGAGACTAAAGCTTTCCACGTGCAAAGGCCTTTCTTGGCGTCAAACTTCAGGTTATGACGTGTTTTGGGCGTTCAACTCCGGATCATGACGTTTTTCTGGCGTTTAACTCCAGACAGCAGTATGAACTTGGCGTTCAACGCCAAGTTACGTCGTCTATCCTCGCTCAAAGTATGGACTATTATATATTGCTGGAAAGCCCTAGATGTCTACTTTCCAACGCCGTTGAGAGCGCGCCAATTGGACTCCTGTAGCTCCAGAAAATCCATTTCGAGTGCAGGGAGGTCAGGATCCAACAGCATCAGCAGTCCTTTTTCAGCCTAAGTCAGATTTTTGCTCAGCTCCCTCAATTTCAGCCAGAAAATACCTGAAATCACAGAAAAACACACAAACTCATAGTAAAGTCCAGAAATATGATTTTTGCCTAAAAACTAATATTATTTTACTAAAAACTAACTGAAACATACTAAAATCTACATGAAATTACCCCCAAAAAGCGTACAAAATATCCGCTCATCACAACACCAAACTTAAACTGTTGCTTGTCCTCAAGCAACTAGATGAATAAAATAGGTTTTAACAGAAATAAAGAAGTAATAATATTCTCGAATTTTAAATGAAGCTCAGAGTCTTATTAGATGAGCGGGGCTTGTAGCTTTTTGTCTCTGAACAGTTTTGGCATCTCCCTGTATCTTTAAATTTTCAGAATGATTGGCATCCTTAGGAACTCAGAATTTCGGATAGTGTTATTGACTCTCCTAGTTAAGCATGTTGATTCTTGAACACAGCTACTTATGAGTCTTGGCCGTGGCCCTAAGCACTTTGTCTTCCAGTATTACCACCAGATACACAAATGCCACAGACACATAACTGGGTGAACCTTTTCAGATTGTGACTCAGCTTTGCTAAAGTCCCCAGTTAGTGGTGTCCAGAGCTCTTAAGCACACTCTTTTGGATCACGACTTTAACCACTCAGTCTCAAGCTTTTCACTTGGACTTTCATGACACAAGCACATGGTTAGGGACAGCTTGATTTAACCGCTTAGGCCTGGATTTAACTTCCTTGGGCCCTCCTATCCATTGATGCTCAAAGCCTTGGATCCTTGCTACCCTTGCCTTTTGGTTTTAAGGGCTATTGGCTTTTTCTTTTTCTTTCTTTTCTTTTTTTTTTCGCCTCTTTTTTTTTTCACTGCTTTTTCTTGCTTCAAGAATCAATTTCATGATTTTTTTCAGATCATCAATAACATTTCTCTTTGTTCATCATTCTTTCAGGAGCCAATATTCATCAAATTCAAAGTACATATTATGCACTGTTCAAGCATTCATTCAGAGAACAAAAAGTATTGCCACCACATATAATTAATTATAAATTTTATTATTAAGAACTCGAAAAATATAGATTACTTCTTTATTCTAAAAAAAATCTACTACTTTATTCATGCCTAATGATGATGAGAAAAATAAATTATAGCTTAATTGGAAATAAAATCAAAATAGACATACTAATTACTACTACTACTATATAACTTCTAAGGTAAAATCCTATAATCATACTATCACAGAGTTAAAGCTGGAATTAGAACTTAACAACCTGTATTTTGGGAAGTGGATGTTCCTCTAGTCTGTGGGGTGCCTTCAAGAATTAATTTCTGACGCTTCAGCTCCCTTAAGTTCACATCCTTGCTCTTCCTGTTCTCTTAGGTGCCATGATCTTAATGAGTTTTAGCTCAGTGATCATGGCAAATCACACCAAACTTAGAGGTTTGCTTGTCCTCCTCCCCACCATCCTGGCGTTAAACGCCTAACTGCTGCATGGTTTGGGCGTTTAACGCCCAAATGCTGCTTCTTCTGGGCGTTCAACGCCCAGCTGATGCATCTTTCTGGCGTTTAACGCCCAGATGCTACCCTTACTGGCGTTAAACGCCCAGTGGGTGCTTCTCATGGGCGTTCAACGCCCAAATTGTTTCTTACTGGCTTTTTCACGCCAGTGAGCTTCCAATTTTCCTTGTAACTCTGTGACTTCAATCAATTGCTATTTCACCTTTTGAAGATACTCTAGCATCTACCTGTAAAACTAGATCAAATAAAATTATATTTTGTGAGTGGCTGGGTTGCCTCCCAGCAAGCGCTTCTTTAATGTCATTAGCTGGACTGAGTTTTAATCAAGTCTCAGTTTTGAGCATTCTTGCTCAAAATTGCCCTTAAGATAATGTTTGACTCTTTGTCCATTAACAATGAACTTTTTGTTAGAGTCATTATCCTGAAGCTCTATGTATCCATATGGTGATACGTTTGTAATGACATATGGACTTCTCCACCGGGATTTTAATTTCCCAGGGAATAATCTGAGCCTAGAATTGAATAGCAGAACTTTCTGCCCCGGATCAAAGACTCTGGATGACAATTTCTTATCATGCCATCTTTTCGCTTTCTCTTTGTAAATCTTTGCATTTTCGAAAGCATTGAGTCTAAATTCCTCTAGCTCTGATTCGAGATTCTCAGCCATATTGACCTCTCTTACCAGAGAGTCAATAATATCAACACTCATGCAGTCATTTGGGGTGTCTGGATGTTGCATGGCTTTAACAACATTCAACTTGAACTCTTCCTCATTGACTCTCAAGGTTACTTCCCCTTTTTGGACATCAATGAGGGTTCGGCCAGTTGCTAGGAAAGGTCTTCCTAGAATGAGAGTTGCACTCTTGTGCTCCTCCATTTCCAGCACCACAAAGTCAGTAGGAAAGGCAAATGGCCCAACCTTGACTATCATGTCCTCAATCACGCCTGATGGGTATTTAATGGAGCCATCAGCAAGTTGAAGACATATCCTGGTTGGTTTGATTTCTTCAGTTAAACCAAGCTTTCTGATAGTAGATGCAGGTATTAGGTTGATACTTGCCCCAAGATCGCATAAAGCTTGCTTGGTACAAACACCTTCTAATGTGCATGGTATCATAAAGCTCCCAGGATCTTTAAGCTTCTCAGGTAAGCTTTTTAGAATGACTGCACTGCATTCTTCAGTGAGGTAAACTGTTTCAGTTTCCCTCCAATCCTTCTTATGACTTAATATCTCTTTCATGAACTTAGCATAAGAAGGTATTTGCTCAAGTGCTTCTGCAAACGGAATCTTTATTTCAAGAGTTCTGAGATAGTCTGCAAAGCGGGCAAATTGCTTATCCTGTTCCGCTTGGCGGAGTTTTTGAGGATAAGGCATTTTGGCTTTGTATTCCTCAACTTTAGTTGCTGCAGGTTTATTACCTACAGAAGTGGGTTGGGAAGCCTTTTTAGAAGGATTGTTATCAGCACTTGTATGTGACTGATCACCCACTGGCGTTTGAATACCAGGGGTGGAAGCTGGGGTGGCGTTAAACGCCACCTCCCTGCTTGTTTCTGGCGTTTGAACGCCAGAACCATGTTTCTTTTGGGCGTTCAACGCCAGATCCATGCTTGTTTCTGGCGTTGAACGCCAGGAATGAGCATGGTTTGGGCGTTCAGCACCAGCTTTGTCCCTTTCTGGGCTCGGACTGTCTTCAGGAGGATTTTGAGTATCCACTTGTTTATTTCTTGGTTTCTTGCTGCTTTGAAGTGAGGTATTTAATGTTTTCCCACTTCTTAATTGAACTGCTTGACATTCTTCTGTTATTTGTCTTGACAGTTGTTTTTCTGTCTGCTTTAATTGTACTTCCATGTTCCTGTTAGCCATTCTTGTTTCCTGTAACATTTCCTTGAATTCGGCTAGCTGCTGAGTTAGAAAGTCTAATTGCTGATTAAACTCATTAGCCTGATCCACTGGACTGAGTTCTGCAGTTACTGTTTTAGCTTCTTCTTTCCTGAAAGATTCATTGCTTAAGTACAGATGTTGATTTCTGGCAACTGTATCAATAAGCTCTTGAGCCTCTTCAATTGTTTTTCTCATATGTATAGATCCACCAGCTGAGTGGTCTAGAGAAATCTGAGCTTTTTCTGTAAGCCCATAGTAGAAGATGTCTAATTGCACCCATTCCGAAAACATTTCAGAGGGGCATTTTCTTAGCAACTCTCTGTATCTCTCCCATGCATCATAAAGGGATTCATTATCTCCTTGTTTGAAGCCTTGGATGCTTAGCCTTAGCTGTGTCATCCGTTTGGGAGGGAAATAGTGATTCAGGAATTTTTCTGACAGCTGTTTCCATGTTTTTATGCTGTTCTTAGGCTGGTTATTTAACCACCTCTTAGCTTGATCTTTTACAGCAAATGGAAACAGTAATAGTCTGTAGACATCCTGATCTACTTCCTTATCATGTACTGTATCAGCAATTTGCAGAAATTGTGCCAGAAACTCTGTAGGTTCTTCATGTGGAAGACCAGAGTACTGGCAGTTTTGCTGCACCATGATAATGAGCTGAGGATTCAGCTCAAAGCTACTAACTCCAATGGAGGGTATACAAATACTACTCCCATATGAAGCAGTAGTGGGGTTAGCATATGACCCCAGGGTCCTCTTGTCTTGTCCATTCATACTTACTTTAGAATTGGAACACAAGAGATAATTTATATGTTGATTTAGAAAAAAAATGGAATAAGTAAAAACAATATATAAAAAGGAGTTAAAAATTTATTTATTATTATTATTATTATTATTTTTTTTTTTTTTTTTGAAATTTTTTTTCGAAAAATTTGAAATTAAAATCTGAAATTTATATAAAAATTTCGAAAAAGTGGTTCAAAATTAGTTAGAAAATATAAAATTTTTTTGAATTTTGAATTTTATGATGAAAGAGAAAAACACACAAAAGACACAAGACTTAAAATTTTTAGATCTAATGCTCCTTAATTTTCGAGAATTTTTGGAGGGAAAACACCAAGGAACACCAAACTTAAAAATTTTAAGATCAAGACACAAGAAAAACTCAAGAACACCTTGAAGATTCACAAGAACACCAAGAACAAAAGAAAGAACACCAAACTTAAAATTTTTAGAAAACTTTAAGAAAATTTTCGAAAATTATAAAAATTAATAATAAAACACCAAACTTGGAGTTTGGCACAAGATTAAATCAAGAAAAATTATTTTTGAAAAAGATTTTTTAAAAGTATTGGTGCTCCCTTGTCAAGAATATGACCCTTCTATTCTAGCCAAATGGGCAGAAAAGGTAACAATTGTTCTGGGCAGGTATATTCTTTTTGAAAGACTAATGCTTTGGATTAGTAAAAGAAAAACAAGAAAAGATACAGAACAAGAAAAACTCAAGATCAAACAAGAAAAATAAACAAGAACAACTTGAAAATCAATGAAGAACAAAGACACAAGTCGAAAATTTTAAAGAAAAATATGAGACATGCAATTGACACCAAACTTAGAACAAGACACTAAAACTCACGAAAATTAAGAATAAAAACGCAAAATAAATTATTCCTAATCTAAGAAATAAAATAAACCTTCAATTGTCCAAACTCAATAATCCCCGGCAACGGCGCCAAAAACTTGGTGGACGAAATTGTGATCACATCAATATAGTATCAATATATTTATTGCAGAATTATGGGACTTAGGATTTTTGGTACGAGTGGGCACAATTCCGTTCAACTAACCAGCAAGTGTACTGGGTCGTCCAAGTAATACCTTACGTGAGTAAGGGTCGAATCCACAGAGATTATTGGTTTGAAGCAATCAATATTTATTTTATTAGTCTTAGTTAGGATGTCAACAAGGATTAATTTGGATTAAAAGTGAAATTACTGGAATTGATAAAAGAGGGAACAATGTTACTTTGATTTGCAGTAATGGGAAACATGTTGGAGTTTAGGAGATGCTTTGTCCTCTGACTTCAACTCTTCCTTGAAATCCTCTTCTCACACGCAGGTTCCTTCCATGGCTACTTCCCATCCTCGTAGTGAAAACTATGCACGCACTCTGTCACAGTACGGCTAATCACCGGTTGGTTCCCGCTCCTACTGGAATAGAATCACTCTTTTGCGTCTGTCACTAACGCCCAGCAGGTTAAAGTTTGAAGCACGTCACATTCATTCAATCCCGGAATCCTACTCGGAATACCACAGACAAGGTTTAGACTTTCCGGATTCTCATGAATGCCGCCATCCATCTAGCTTATACCACGAAGATTCTGTTGGGGAATCTAAGAGATATTTATTCAATCTGATGTAGAACGGAGGTGGTTGTCAGGCACACGTTCATGGGTTGAGGAAGGTGATGAGTGTCACGGATCATCACCTTCTCCACAATTAAGCGCGAATAAACATCTTAGATAAGAACAAGCGTGTTTGAATGGAAAACAAAGGAATTGTATTAAATCATCGAGACGCTGCAGAGCTCCTCACCCCCAACAATGGAGTTTAGAGACTCATGCCGTCACAAAGTATGTAATTCAGATCTGAAAATGTCATGAGGTGCAAGATATGTCTGTAAAAGTTGTTTAAATAGTAAACTAGTAACCTAGGTTTACAGAAAATGAATACACTAAGATAATTGGTGCAGAAATCCACTTCTGGGGCCCACTTGGTGTGTGCTGGGGCTGAGACTAAAGCTTTCCACGTGCAAAGGCCTTTCTTGGCGTCAAACTTCAGGTTATGACGTGTTTTGGGCGTTCAACTCCGGATCATGACGTTTTTCTGGCGTTTAACTCCAGACAGCAGTATGAACTTGGCGTTCAACGCCAAGTTACGTCGTCTATCCTCGCTCAAAGTATGGACTATTATATATTGCTGGAAAGCCCTGGATGTCTACTTTCCAACGCCGTTGAGAGCGCGCCAATTGGACTCCTGTAGCTCCAGAAAATCCATTTCGAGTGCAGGGAGGTCAGGATCCAACAGCATCAGCAGTCCTTTTTCAGCCTAAGTCAGATTTTTGCTCAGCTCCCTCAATTTCAGCCAGAAAATACCTGAAATCACAGAAAAACACACAAACTCATAGTAAAGTCCAGAAATATGATTTTTGCCTAAAAACTAATATTATTTTACTAAAAACTAACTGAAACATACTAAAATCTACATGAAATTACCCCCAAAAAGCGTACAAAATATCCGCTCATCAATTACGTATTTGGGGGAGTGATGCTGTGGGGTGGGAGTTTGTAGAGTCAGAAGGCACATCTGGGGTTTTGTTGTTAATGTGGGATGATGTGCAATTTAAGATGAATAATTATTACAAAGGGAAAAGATGGTTAACTGTTGAAGGAGTGTTTTTAATAAATGAGTTCAACTGTGCATTCTGTTTAGTATATGGTGCTCATACTAGGATGGAAAAACTGGTTGCGTGGGAGGAACTGAGCTTTGTAACTGGGTTATGTTAAGATCCGATATGCTATATGGGAGACTTTATTGAGGTCATACAGATTGAAGAGAGGAAAGGTCAAGACAGGTTAACAGTGTCGGCAGCAAAGTTCAAGTGTGGTGTGATTGGCTACCTGATTTTGGGAGGCTGTGATCTATTCCGGGTTCACTGAAAGAACATTTTGAGAGTTGGACAGGTGTTGCTAATAGAAAAGAGGAGCGTAACAAGTGGATCATATGTTTCTTTGCAGTTATTTGGAATGTGTGGTTAGAAAGAAACGGGCGAATCTTTAATAACAAGGAATCCAGAGTAAAAGAAGTGTTTCACAGATCCTTGATCAGTTACAGAGAAAAAAATAACTTGGATCTCTTTTGTTGTTGATGGCAATGCTGGAGATAATACTAGGAATTGTTCTTAGGCTTTTTCTTTGTTTTTGATGGTTGTGTCTCTATTTGAGACTTTGTCGCTCCACTTGTGTTGAGCTCTTTTGTTAAAAAAAAAAGTATAATTTAAATACACGGATATAATAATGTACTCGATATGTACCAATGTGATTAATTACATATTTATTCTAATTAATATTACTTCTTTTTTATATGTTGAAATTCCTAAAATCAAAATGATTATTTTTCTAATTGCCATAGCCATAGCAACGTAGCAAGCTAGCAAGGTTTAGTATTTACATTACTTGTCACTTTCTTGTGTTTCTTATTTCTAGTCTTTGTGCCTCTAGTACTGGAGATCTGAACCACTTTATAAGAAATTCTACTATTTAAATTATTAGGGTAGCATTCATTTTTTAAACAAGTAATTTTTTATTTACTCAACTTTTGTAAAAGTCTAATCTTTGTAAATATATTTTTTTAAGCTTTTATTTATGGTTAATACTGCTAAATTTATAGACAAGTTTTCATTGAAAACGAAATCTTATATGATGCTATCTATGAGCTAAGTTAGAGAATAAATTCATTATATCCCCTTTAAACTAAGACTTATAATCTTGTTCTATGAACTACTAATTTGTTGTATTCTATCTATAGACACAGGCACTCAATTATTGATAATGGCTAACTTTTTTTTTTTTGAAACACAAAACTCAACACAACAAAATGGAGTAAAGAAACAAGAATAAAAATCTGGTTATAAATTCTATTCTTTTGTCATTTTCGGTATTGCCATCAATAACCAAAAGAATCAGCACAATTTCACTTTTTGTAGCTTTTAAACTAATGTTGAACAACATCAGCAACTTCGGACGCCTTATTCTAAAAGGTCCTTTGATTTCTTTCTCATCAGATATTCCAAACAATAGCAAAAAAATCTATCAACCACTTCTTCCTATGATTCTTTCTCATTGTTATCCCTGTCCAACTTTCGAAATGTTCCTTTATTATACTTGGGATAGTTCATGAACGGCCACCATCACAAGCCCAAGCACACCACAGCTGCCACGAAAACTCAAGCAACAAACAAATGATATACACTCTCTACGTCCTTACCACATAGCACACACAAATTGTCACTAGATTTGATTACACTAAATCTACTCAGCCTATCTTTAATATTCACTCTACCAATTAGTACAAAACAAGTAAAAACTTCAACTCAAAGTGAAACCAGTCCCTTCCAAATAACTTTAGTGAAACTATAGCTTGATATATCTTCTGGTAACATTTCTTCCTACAATACCTGCACAAATGAGTTAGTAGTAAACAATCCATTTTTATCAAATTTTCATACAACTATAACTTTTCTTCCTCTTGTCAATTTGGCCTCTTGTAAAACACCATGTAGTTGGTTCAGTAACCCTAATTCCCATTGATATAGATCTCTTCTCCATTGAAAGTTCCACACCCACTCTACCCCTTTCCAAAGTTCACAGTCCCAAAATCATTTAGATACTCAGATTCAGACTTGGTGGGATGTGTTGATTCTAGGAAGTCAACATCAGGATACATCTTTATGCTTGCTGATGGAGCAATATCTTGAAAGAGTGCAAAACAATCACTTGTAGCCACTTCTATCATGGAAGCCGAGTTTATTGCTTGTTTTGAGGCTACATCACAAGGTGTTTGGTTAAAGAATTTTATCTCTGGATTTAAGATATGGATTGTATCTCTAGGCCATTGAGAATATATTGTGATAATTCAGCTGCTATATTTTAATGGCTAAGAATAATAGAAGTAGTAGTTGAAGTAAGCACATCGATATTAAGTACTTAGCCATTAAAGACCGAGTTAAATTTAATGAGGTACATATAGAGCATATTAGTACTAAACAGATGATAGTTAATCCTTTGACAAAAGACATACCACCAGGATTGTTTAAGGATTATGTTACTAGTGTGGTTTATGTTCTGTAACGTCACTTATATGACTTATGTTATATTATATGACATATTTGAATATGAAATTCTTATTATTGTTTGTTTCTCATTTGGTTAGTATATATGCGCATACATGATTGAGAATTATAAATAAAATTTAGTGAAGGACATAGAATAAGCATTGGGCTTATTCCTACAGAAATTCCACATAAAGAGTTTATTCAATTAGGAGATGCTACATTGTAATACATAGAAGGTAGTACTCAATTAATGAGAACCTACCGCTATGATTCGTGTAATATGTATTAGTTGTTTAAGCATAGTATGTAATTATAGACTATACATAACAAATGTTGGACCAAGTGGGAGAATGTTAGAATTTTTATTCTAATTGTGGTACAATTTGTTAGTATAGAAATTAGTTTGGGTGGTGTTGTAATTATTAATTAATTATATTGGCAGTTGGTCTATTCTTTGATGGAAAGAACATGACTATTCGTAAACTTTATAAAGTTTGGGTCCTCAATTCTGATTACATAACAAAAACAAACACATTTTGATTCCATCTGACTTTATGATTCAAGAATTAGAAGTTCCAAATTAAATCAAAGAATTTATTGGCAATGGCTCGAGGTACACAAATTATTGATTTTATAAAATATCTAACATTTTGAAAAAAAAATTTAAAATTTAAATTTATTGGCGAATTTATCGTGAGTTAAATCTTCCTGTAGTTATTAATTTAATTATTAGTAAATAATATATTATCGTTAGATTCTCTTGAGAATAAACCCGATGAAAAAATTATTGATAGAATTTTTTGATGGTAATTAACGGCAGATAAAAAAAATCGTCAATAAACAATTACCAATGAATTTTATACCATTAAATTTATTCCAACATTAAATAAATTACTGGCATAAATTCATCGATAAACTTGACGGTATCCGTTGAATTTCTTGTACCAAAACAAATCGCAAAATCAAATAATAACGCCAAAACAAAGACACAAACTTAATGTGGAAATGAATTGACCTTTCTTTCTAGTTGAAGACTTTTCACTCGTAAACTTTTTCAAATAGTATCTCATTTCATCATAAGCCTTTTTTGTATATAAGGAAGACTCAAACAAAAACTTAATATATCTATATTGAGACCAAAATAAAAAAGAATATCACTCAATGTGTAGTGGTTGATTTCTGAATTTTCTCCTTTAGTTTTTTTGAAAACTAATTCTTCTTCTAGTAGCGAAATCCTAGCTTTACCAGCCGCTGTAGCAAATTATTTTTCATTATTATCATGATACTTTCTTTTTCTATTTGACAGTAGCAAATCTTTACATATTCTTTTTGTGTCTTATTGTTGATAGTTGATTCTTTCTAAACATAACAAACTCAGTGTTAATATCATTGATAATCCTAAAATTTTATAGCACATTCAATGAAATCAAAGATTAAAATTAATTTTCAATAAATTAACTAAATATTTGTTATCACAATAAATAATAAAATATTTTTTCAAACTCAACAAACTGTCTTGGTTAAATTTTTTTTAAAACACATCATGATTATTCTTTAATATTAGAAGTTGTTTCAAATTAAATCAATTAGCTAAAAGAATTTCTTGAACTATATATGCTAACATATTCCATTGCATACAAGTTCAAAGACTTGATAGAATTTATAGTTTACTTGCTTCAACGAAAATTATCCTAATATTCAACCCCATTCTTGTCTTACGTCTTTGTCATTTTTAACTTGGACCTCTAACACATCCATTGTAAAGCACTTAACTTAGCTTAGAATAAAATATGCAAATGAATATAATTTAAATAACATTTGTTTTACCCAAATTAAGTAAAGAAGAGTATTTGCAGCTAAAAAATAAAAATAACAAATAAATAAACAACAACAATATCATTAATAAATCAATAAATGAAACATAAAAAAAAAACGAAATAAAAATGATGACAAACAAGAGCAAACTAGAAGAGAATTTTATTTATATTCTAATTATGTATAGATAAAAAAATAAAAAGGAAAAAGGGTAGGGAAGTAACACAAAAAGATGTTTCTTTTCCGTTTGGAGCAAACAAACTCGAAAGGAGAGTCAAATGAGGAAGAAAAAAAAATAGGAAGATTTGAATGGGTAACTAATAAGCCTATATTAGCTGTAAAATCAGGAAGACTGAAAGATAACACCTAAAGTTATTTTATTTAATTTAATATATATATATATAATTTTATACATATAATATTTATAATTATATATTTATTGTATTTAAAATTATAAATAATTATAGTAATAATTAATAAAATTAAATAAAATAACTATATTATTTGAACTATTTTTTCCAACCTTCCAAACGTTATTGATAAGCTTGATTTGTCGGGGTTGCTTATCTACTTGCACGTGTTCTTCGTGGTTAATTACGAGGATATCCTCAATTTTATTTTGTGGCTATAACGAATTCAAGAAGTAATTGTTTTTCTACTTTGGGGGCAATATAACATGGTAGTGACTGATATGCTGCACTTGTCTCTTCACTTTCTAATCATAATTAATTAATTAATTTCCTTCCTCCCGTCCGCAGTTCTTTTCCAGTTGGTTGTGCCTACCAGGATCAACAATCTCCCTTTTGTGTTAAAAGGTTAGTTTTATTGTTTTAAGGTGCATGTTCTGTTTCTGAGGGTACTTAACTGAAATCAATTTTATCGTAGAATAATGCAGTTTGCTTTGGTATATGGTTAGTGAAAAAACTAAAGAAGTAAATTAAATTGCTAATATTTGGACCGTTTGGTGTCGTTCCTCTGGAGTCTATACTCTATGGGGAGGGATAATTTATAATATGGATTTAAAATTTTTAAATTTTAAATTTTATTTTAAATGATAAAATATAATTTATTATTATTTATTTCATAAATATGACAAAAAAAATATAAAAAAAATTAAATGACGAGAGATATTATTTTATTTTTTAAAGTAAAAATCTAAAATTTTGAGAATTCAAACTCGAAATAGAATAAGGAATGGTACTAATAAGATGATGGAAAATTTAAGGTGTAAAAAGAAAAAATTACTAGAGAACTAATTTTATTTTCAATCAATATTAGTTAATTTTTTAAAATTATTTTATTTATCTTAAATTTAGATCTTAAATTATAAATTTTTAATCTTAATTTTTAAATTCTAAATTTTAAATTAAAAAAATATATTTTTAAATTTAAAAATTAACTAATATCAATTAGCTAAAAATTAATTCTTTGTACTTTCTCTTTAAAAAACATATATATACACAACAGTGATGCATGTATCATTTTATTATTTGTTAGACACACAGTGTAAGTTCTCCTCCATTCATAATATATTATTTATGTATGTAATTCAACCTTAGACAGAAATACGAAAACAAAAATTTTATGGAGCATATATATATAAAAGTTATTATATATTTGTATATAAATATATATTATTCAATTTGTTTTTAATATATATTTTATATTTTAATATATATTATATATTAATTACTAATTTTACTATACATTAATATGATATATATATATATACACCCCTTTTTATATTAAGTATTTTCAACTATTTTGTGATAATAATTAGAGAAAAAAGATAATGATTTTTTCGACAAAAAAAAATCCTTTTTCTGCCCTTAATTTTTATTTTTCGTGATAATAATTAACTTTTCTGTTAATATATATATATATATATATATATATATATATATATATATATATATATATATATATTTTGGGTTAATAGAACATATCTATATAATATATTAAATTGTTGATTTATTCGTTAAATGCTAATTAAAATTGACAGATTTTTTTTGTTAGGAGTCTCATTATCTTTTGAAAATAATTTTCAGGAGCTATTTAGATTTTTTTATTTTTTGTTATTTTTTATATATAGTAACTAAATTTATTGTGTAAAAATTAAAAAATATTAGAGATTTTTAATTTTTTATTTATAAAAATTTAATGGAGGATATTTTTCTTAATTTTTTTATTGTTGTTTAAAAAAATTGTTAAAATATTATATTATTAGGATTATGTTAAATTTTAGGTGTAGTCAATTTAAATTAATCATAATAATTCACATAAAAATTCATTATTAGAAGAAGTACATATTCTATTTTATAATAGATAATAAAAAAAGTTGACATAATATTTTATTTAAAATAGATATAATAAATGAGAATATTTATGTCAACTAATCATGTAGATATAATATTAAAATTCAAATTTTAATACTTTAGAATAACTAGTAACAAATAAATACGATTGATAACAATAAATAATAATATTATTTTTATTAATATAATAATATGTATATCTTTTATTCAATTTTTATAAGTAAAAGAAAAATTTAAGAATCACTAATATTTCATAATTTTTACATAAAAAATTTAGTGAAATATATAAAAATGTAACCAAAAATACAGAAAAAATAATAATAAATAGTTTCTGAGAATTATCCAAAAAAAATGAGATCTCTAACAAAAAAATTTGTCAATTCTAATTGATGTTTAATAGATAAATTAAACAATTAATGTGTTAGATAAACACATTTTATTTACTCAAAAGAAATATTATTAACAAAAAATGGACTAACCTCACAAAATTAAATATCATTAGTCGAAAATAATATTTTTTGTTAGGACCTCGTTATTTTTCAAAAAATTATAAAAAAAATAATTCTTTCTTCCTCTATATATCTAAGAATTACACGTTTTTCAATATCCTTCCCGCATTTTAAAAGCCTCATGCAACATGCAAGCATTCATTTTTTTCTGTCAACCTGTAGAGGCACAGGAACAAGCAGAGCAAGTACGCAAAGGTGAAATTAAAAAAAAAATGGAAGTGAGTAACAAATATATAGTGATAAAGCATCACTTCGAAGATGTCCTAAAAGAGTCAGATTTTGAGATAAAAACAGAGACTTTAGATTTGTCAGTAGAGGAAGGAAGTGATGATATGATAGTGAAGAATCTGTATATCTCTATTGACCCATTTCAGATCAACCGCATGAAGAGCTTTAGCGCTTCCCAAGATGTTATCAGTTATTCCACCCGCATAACTCCCGGCACGGTACTTATTATTTTAATTACATATTATATAAATATAATTAATTATTTTATTTAGAATAAAATATTAAATTAATTTTTTATATTTGGATGTAATTCTATTTTGATATTTAAAATTTAAAATATTCTATTTGAATTTAAAAAGTTTCATTTAACTTTAATATAGTCTACCGTGAAGTGAAATCAAAGTTAAATAATTAATGGAATATTCTATATGACAACAATACAAAAATAAGATCGATAATTTGGAAAATAAGTATAAGTTCCAGAGCCACAAAATAACTGTAAATTTATTAATACATTTATTTATCATTCTCCTTAGTTATATAGAAAATATTTCATTTAAATTGTAAGAAAAATGATAAATAAATATAATGATATATCCACAGTTGATTTTGTACTTCTAGAGCTTGTATTTGTTTTCCATATTATTGATCTTGTTCTTATACTGCTGTTATGGATGACATTTCATTAATTATTTAACTTTGACCTCACGGTAGGACTATATTGAAGTTAAATAAAACTTTTTTGGATTCAAATAGGACATTTTAAACTTTAAGAACCAAAACAGGATTATATCCAAATGTAGGGAACCGATTTAATATTTTACCCTCTTATACAAATATAACTATTTGTTAATTTTAATGCTAAAAAAAATTTAAGTTTTAACTGCTATACCATCTTAGAGAGCTATACTTTATATTAACTTTTCAACATCAAAAGTTTTGGTAATGATTCTTTGGACAATTTACTAAAATAAAACAATTGAGATTTAAATTTATCGAAATATAACTTTTACAAAATGATACCAAAATACAACTTGTTAGTAAACTATGTAAGTCGCGAGAAGAGTTCTACGAATTCCAAACATACATAAACCGTTACATTCTCTAGCGATTTATAAAATTTGGTCAAAAACCGCGATAGGTCTTGCGATTTCTGTGAAGGCTGTAAATAGGTATAAACCGCGATAGGACAGATGCTTTCACATAATAATTTTAAGATCCAATTCATCAAAATGCCTCAGTCTCAGTCTTAGCCTCAGCCGCAATTTCAACAACTCATGATTATTTTAGGATATTACTTTTAAATATCACACAGTCATCATGGAGAGGAAGATTATCCTCAAAATATTACTATTAGAATTTGGATGACCACAACTCAGAAACGTTCTTAACCACTCCATTTAGATAGGGAAATATTACTAAAATGTGTACATAAAAAAATATTAATTAATATTAATATTAAATTAATAAAAAAATAATTTAAGTATCAATTTTTTCAAAGTTCATTTAATTTAAATTAATTTATGACTTATTTCTATTATATTTATACCCATTTTTTATAAGTAATGCTAAAAAAATAATAATATTATTTTATTTAATTTAACATCTATAACTTATATATATAATATCTAAAACTATATGTTTATTATATTTAAAATTTTTTATTTATTATAATAATAATTAAAAAATAAAATAAAAATTTTAAATTATTTTAACTCGATTTTTATTAAAAGGTTGTATTTTGGTATCCATTTTGTAAAAGTTATATTTTAGTAAATTTGAAATTCAATTATTTTATTTTGGTAAATTACCCTGTTTTTTTAGATGCAGATGATTTTTAATGAATTTTTAGAAATTGTTTATTATTTCGTTTCAAATTCATAAGTTTATAAAAGGGTAAAGTACTAAATTGGTTCCCTATATTTGGGCGTAATCCTATTTTGGTCTTTAAGGTTTAAAGTATCCTATTTGAATCTAAAAAAATTTCATTTATCTTCAATATAGTCCCATCGTGAAGTCAAAGTTAAATAATTAACGAAATGTCCTACATGACAGTAATACAAGAACAAAGTCCGTAATTTGGAGAATAAGTACAAATTTCAAAGGTACAAAATCAACCATGGATGCATCAATACATTTATTTATCATTATTCTTATAATTTAAATGAAATATTTTCTATAAAACTAAAGAGAATGATAAATAAATGTTTGATGCATTTACGGTTGATTTTATGTCTCTGGAGCTTCTACTTATTTTCCAGATTATCGACCTTGTTATTGTACTGCTGTTATGTAGGATATTCAGTTAATTATTTAACTTTGACCTCACGGTGGGACTACATTGAAGCTAAATGAATTTTTTTTTGATTCAAATAGGAAACTTTAAACCTTAAGGATCAAAACAGGATTACGCTCAAACGTACTGACCAATTTAGTACTTTACCCTTTATAAAAATATAAACTTTCTAAAATTTGAACTAAAACACAAAAGTTGAATTTTTATTCTTATTTATTTTGATTTTTTTATATTTTATTTAAATCTAAATGAAGATATTTTTATTGACATTTATGTTTTAAAGTTAATAAACAAACAATTTAAAAGTAATAAATATCAATAATGTATATAAATGTATAGTAAATCGAATCAATTAATGCTGTATTAGTAGTAATCAAATTTCTTTTATTCAATTTATTACTGGTACAATAAATACATGCTAAATCGAATCTAATTGAATCGATTTAATGCTAAAAAGTGTAAATCAAATCTAATTGATTCGATTTATATAAAAACATTTAGAACATGCATGTAAGCTATTTTGTTTTAGGATATTGGTGTAATATTGAAGAAACGAAGACTATTTAGTTTGTTTATGTTATTTACCTTAAAAAATAAATTGAAATTCAATATAAAATTTATCATTTCAATTCTCAGTCTCAATTCAATTTATATTTTTTATGATTTTTAATTATTTCAAATAATTTCAGTTAAATTATGAAAAATTAATTAAAATAAAAATTATAGACTTACACCATTAATAATTATATACCATATTTAAAAATATAACACATTAATAAAAATAAACTTTAAAATATTATCTAAATTTTATTTAATTAAGCATAACAACAATAAAAAAAAACACATTACATGGTTGAGACATCACATGTTTTGGCTCATTAAATTTAAAAAATTCTAATAAAAAAATTATAATTTTATAGATGTGAGAATTGAAAGTTTTGTGCGTTTGAATTGAAAAAAAATTTTTATAAATAATTGACAAAGAATTTACATTAAATTAGTTTGAATCCATTTTTTTTATAAAATTAATAAAAATATGATGAAAAATAAAGTAATAAAATGTAAGGGTACAACTGAATACATTTTATTTATTTTAATTGAGCTTTTGTTATAATGTTACAATAATGTTTTATTCAATGAAATATATAAGTGGTAATATTTAATCATTTTTTTAAAAGTTATATTTTCTCTTTAGTCTTATTTTAAATATTGTATCTAATACAAATTTTATTTCTAAATAGATTTAGTTACAGTAGAGTTCAAAATAATAATAAAAAAAAATCAAATTGAATTTGTTCCAGGTAAAGCAAGAAAAATTTAGGGGCAATATCATGGAAGATGTCTTTCTATTAGATTTTAAAATATTAATTTAAATTTAAAGTTTAAACTTTTAAAACTTTTGAACATTTTAACAGATTACGGTTGTGGTACTAATAATTTATTTTATTTTAAATTTTATTAATTATGGTTGTTATTGATGGTATGAATTCAATCTAAATTTTAAATCATTAATTATTTTTACATGAATTTACGTTTTTTATTAATTTTTTGAAAAAAAATTAAAATTCAAACATTTTTGAATTAAATAAATTTTAAAGTGTAATATTTAAATAATCTATGATTTAAATTAAAAAATTTAAAATTTTAATACTACAACAAATTATACTAATTTTTTACTTTTTAAATGGATCCAAATCATATTGTAAAATGATCTTATTTTGTTGGAACAAAAACTGAGATAGTTACAAATCTATATCTTTCAAAAGCCAACTATAACAGGCCACACTAAAAAAATAAATATTTACCAAACTTACCTTTAATATGTTGCAAGAGAATGGCTTTTTTATTGAAATAAATAAAGAAAATTTATTATTTTTCTAAATACGTATCCATAAAAATTATTATCTAAATACGCAGCACTATTTTTCGGCCATCATCTACGAAATAAGTTTAGCTACCATTTCTTGAATGCCTCTCACGAAATGGAACTCAGGATGACAGGAGTGGGTTGACCACCGTTTCAAAACCGTTACCTGCGAAATGGAGGACTGCACATTATTGGAGACAGTAGCAAAATGGGCACATCATTGTTTGACGTTTTTCAATTTTCTTTCTTTTTTAGTTTGCAAGAAAAGTTTAAAGATTTGGTATGAGAATAAAATAAAAATAGATTAAGTGTGGATGCAAAGTTATTAGATGCTATTATTCTAAATAGATTCCGTGAAGTCTCATTTATTTAGTTGAGATAATCTTGCAGTAGGATTCGAATGCGACATTTTCATATTCCATGATAATAGGGATAACTAGGATGAATTCTCTAATACTTTTTTAATTGGTACTTGATTCTAAGGTAATAGATAATTCACTCTAATTAAAACGAAACACAATGATGTATTATAGATATTTTGATTAAATAATGAAATAAATTTATATTTGTTATTAATAAAATAATTGTATACACCAAACACTAACACAAAAATACATATTTAGTATCTCATTAAAAATTTAATATTACTGCAAATAAATTTAGTTATACTCGTTTATTATCAATTTGATTTTTATTATGACGGGTTTAATTATTTAATTAATTAAAAAATATAAAATAATATATATAAAATATATATAAATATATAATAATTAATTTAATGATTAATTTTTAATATTTATTATTATAATTTTTGTTAATTAATTAGCCAAGGTAGAAAGTCAATTAATTTAATTTTGTGACATCATCTCAAATATTTGCATCGTATAGCTATTCTATTCTTTTTCCTACGAAAAATTAGTGTCAATGATAGATAAGTAGTATACATAAATTATTTGTAGTGCACATTATTATAATTTTTAAAAGATATATGATACAATAATGTAAAGTAAATAGTATACTACTTATTGTTATTTCGCTTGTACCACTTAGGAAATGGCCCAATTTGTGGGTGCTCTGTCTTAAATGCCCATTTTTTGAGCTCTTGGCGCATAATGGCACCCTGGTCCAATTCGTGAGCACTTTGCTTGAATTGGAGGCTAAACCTATTTTGTGGGTAATGACCAAGAAATGATGCTGTGTATTTAGATAATAATTTTCATGGATGTGTATATAGAGAAATAATAAATTTTTTTTAATTTATTTCAATAAAAAAGCCCAAAAGGATCATATATTACACTTAATTTATTTATAATTTAATTTATTAAATATATATATATATATATATATATATATATTACCCATTTTTAAAAATTAATAAAACCTTATAATTAAATAAAATACTTAATCAAATGTTATATGTTGATGTATGTATTCACTTTCCAGGCAATTGATGGTCCTGGTATTGGGAAAGTTGTGGCTTCTGGTAACAATAAGTTCGTGAAAGGTGATTTGGTTCTTGGAGTATTCACTTGGGCTGAGTATTGTTTAGTGAAAGAAAGAACCATCATGAGAAAACTAGAGCCCTCTGAATTTCCACTCACTTATCATCTTGGGGTTCTAGGTAAGCTTTTTATTTATTAATTACATGGCTCATGGATATTGCATGGATACTTCGCTATTATAGAGATGCCCAAGCACTTTGTGCTATACTTACCTATACAAAATTACACAATTGGCTACACATTTTAATTAATTATTAATTGATTTTTTAATTAATTAAAGCAAAGTAAATCATGCCCTGTGAAAAAAAAAAAAATTGGAAGAGTAATATCATGTTTTTCTCCCCTAAAATATGTGTCATCATCGTCGTATTGGTCCTTGTGAGTATATTGGAATCGTTCTATGGAAAATCTTTCATATTCACCCAACACTTTAAACTGAATGTCCCTGGATCAATCCCATATATAAAGAATGATATTAGTAAAGTGAAAAAGTGCAAAGTCTAATTATTTTCAGATTAAGATATAGTGAAATTTACGGGTGATGAAAGTTATAATTTTATGAGAAACTTTTAAGTTTTAAAGTGTTTTAAGATCAACCTTCTAACTATGATAAATTAATTGTCTTTCATATTAGTATTATATGCTTGTTATTATTTTTAATTTAAATTTAAAAAATATTAGTCAACTAAAATTTTAAATTTTAAATTTTAAATTTTAAACCACATATATATCTTAAAATTTTATACTCTAAAATAAAAACTAATATCAAACTGATAAATAAATAACACAGAATAAGAGTATTTATTTACTCTTAGAACATACACAAGTTTTAAAATTCAATAGTAATTAATTTCATAATTTTTTATTTTATCAGTTTGATAATTTTTAAAGATTAATTTATAGCATGTGTGATGATACTGTAGTTCCACTGTTCAAAAAGCTCTTGTATTTTTAAGAGATATTTATATTTTTTATATTTAGTAAATTAAAAAGTTTATGTATGTATTTGTATTTGCAGTTTTTAAAAGTTAGGATATTTTTAAAAACACACCTAAGACTATATTTGTTTACAGTGACAGGACACTAAGACAGAGACATAGAAACATAAAATTGTATTTGACAGATAAGACATTAATAGAGATATTATATCTAAAGACATTAAATTAATGTATTTTGTGTTCATCCTAACAAAAAAGATACAGAAATACTAATAAAGAACACAACTTATTTTTTATTTTTTTATTATTCTTGTTAATTTTTCACAATTATATTATTTTCTCAAATCGTTTTGAATGAAAAAAAATGAGACTAAAATAGATTTTTATAATATGTTCTACTTTATAAACAAATAGAATATAAGAATATTAAAATATGTGTCTCCATCATTTATATCTTATTTTCAGTGTCTTATCTTGTCCTGTTCTAAAAAACAAACGCAGCCTAAAAAAAGTTTTTTAAAGTTGGCTTGTGTTTATCACAAAACTAAAAAGACTAATATAACCTCGTACATTAATTAATATTCAAATTTAATTCTTACATTAATGTCTATTATAATAGTTTTAAATTTTAAAAATTATTTTACAAAATACATTTGTTGTTGCTTATGCTTATTAAAAGATATTTTTAATTTAATTTACTAAACACATATGCTACGATTTTTAAAAAGCTAGTTTTTATAAGCTATTTTTGATAAATAAAAGCTTTAATGCTTTATCAAACTAAACTTTAGGCTTAGTTTGGTAAAACTTTTCGAAGAGATGTTTGTAGTTTTCAAAAGCATTGATAAATCAAAAAGCGTGTCTGTACTTACTGCTTTTAAAAGTTATGGTCGCTTTCAAAAGCACTTAAGAAGGAGCTTTTTAAAGAGATATTCTCCACGTCCAAGCAATTTTGGTATCCAAGTTCATTCAAGTAATTTTAGGTCACGCGCTTTTTTCGCTTTCTTCTTTCCCATGCTTCTTCTTTTCTTCCCCGCGCTTCTTCTTCATCTTCTCACGCTCATCTAAGCGCAGAGTGTCTTCTTCTTCTTCGCATTCTTCTTCACGTTCCTTCTTCTTCACGTGTTTTCTCCTTATCGTCATTCTTTTGTTGTTGTTGTTGCTATATTTTTTTGTCTTTTCTTCCTTCTCTCTCTGGTGAAGAAGCAGTAGAATGTAAAGAAGGAGAGTTTTGAATTATACAGAACAGAAATGAACCGAACATGTTATTATGGTAAAACAATTGTATAGTACTAAATGAATGGAACATTATCCATTATATAAATTCAAATTCGAACAGCTTTCTACATAATGAACAGAACACGTACTCATGGTGAAACAATTGTATAGTACTGAATGAACGAAACATAATCCTTATATAAAATCAAATTCAAACAGCTTTTTGAGAACTGAACACGTACTCATGGACCATGGTGAAATAATTGTATAGTACTGAATGAACGAAATATAATCTATTATATAAAATCAAATTCAAACAGCTTTATGCATAATGAACTGAACACGTACTCATGGTGAAACAATTGTATAGTACTGAATGAACGAAACATAATCCATTATATAAAATCAAATTCAAACAGCTTTATGCATAATGAACTGAATACGTACTTGTTTCGAGGGTTACCTAAAACTGTAGGTCGATCTCGGACGAGATCTTCTGTACTGGTCGAAGCTGTTGTGTCTGACTTGTTGGACTTGGTGATGGTGCTGATCCTTTGTCACCAGAGGGTGGTGGTACCTGCAAGGGACTCCGATGCTTAAGTTAGCAAGGGTATTAAGCATATTTTTAGTATAATCAGAGTATGAGTTATACCTGGGTGATCCAGTGTATTTATAATGGCGTAGAATGACCTTCTTAAATAAGATAAGTTAGTTATCTTATCTTATCTTCAAGGGAACCGCCCTTCTCTCTGTAGGCTTGGGCTGCCTTAGGATTTGGGGCGTGATCCTCCATTTGGGCCCTTTTTGGGCTTTCCTAGGGATTTGGCCGAGCTCTTTGAGAAGAGGTCAGATTGTCCTGACCTGAAGAGGTCGGTCGACTTGTCAGTAGAACATCCCGGGTCGGACAACTCGACCCAGGGTATGAACAGTGCCCCTGCTCGAACTCGGTCTTTCTTTTGAGGTCGAGTCTTAGTTTTAGAACTTCGATCCTTCTTTGGTGAAGCCGAACTCGAGCATTTTGTCGACTTCTTCTTTGTAGAGTTCTCCTTTGAATGCGGAACGTTTTCTTTTGTTTCTTCTTTAAAAGTGCGTGCTTTTACATTAGCGCTTTTAGCCTTGGGAACAGGCGAGGGTTTAGTGCCCTCATTAATTATTTTTGATTGCGCTGTTTCTCTTAGCCTTTCCATTTTAAATTTTCATTTTTCAGAAAAACGGTTTCTCTTCTCTGTAACTTCCCTTTTCTTTCTCTCTTTCTATTTTTGCCTGAAGTTTGCAGTTTTTGTTTTTCTTCCTGCGACGCTGCTTCAGCGATTATTTTGTGCTTTCCTTGTTTGTGAAAGGGTGACTTCCTGACTCCATTTCCTATCTTTAATTTCGTTGAGGCTTTCGGCTTTCCCAGGTTGGTTCTTCTTTCCGCTCTTTTACTTCCTTCATTGTTTTGCATTTGGTTTTTGATTTTGCTGTAATGCATGTTGTCACTGAAGCTTTTGAAAGATTGTTCCTTTGATGCTTTTTCTCCTTGTTGGTAACTGTGATGACTTTGGGTATGAACAATAATTTTGCTGATGAACCTTTGTAGAAAGTTTTGATTTTGTGTCGTTTGCCCGATTGAGGGTTTATTTTTCTGAAAAAGGTGGCATCTTTGATGACTTATTTTTGGTAGTTTCGTTTGCTGATAAGCTGAGACCGTGACTTTGGAAGGTAGTTATTTTGATGCCTTTATTTGATTTGTAGCTTTCTGGGTAATGACTTTCTTTTTGGGATGTTGCCTTTTGGGAGAGGGCTTTAGATGAAAGTTTTGTTGGGATGTTAGTCTTGTAGGTTTTCCTGAGTCCTTGTTCTACCTCCAAAGGATGCCTCTGGATCTTTTTGGAATGGGTCCTGGGGTTTCCTTTTGTTGCCTGTACTGCGCTGGACTATATTATCCGAGTTGTTTTGCTTTGTCCGAGATTTTTTTTAGTAATCCAATTCTTCTTTTCCTGTTGTAGGACTAGTTGACCTTATGTCTTCTCGCAAAAATATTGTTGAGACATCTTCCCAAGTCCTTGAGGGCATGGCTGATTGGGTAGATTCTATGGTTCTTTTGTGTGTTTCATTGGTTGACTCCGAGTTTTGTCAGCAACTTAGGCAATTTCACAGGATTTGTGGTAATGGTAGTGATGAGAAGAACTATGAGCTTGTATTTCCAACTTATGAGGAAAGGGTCTGTTTTTCTACCCGAATTGCTAGAGAGCGGCCCTTTTTCTATGCATACGACTTCTTTTTTAGTCAGATGAATATTACTCTTTCTTTTACCCCTTTCGAGACCAACCTATTATGGTCCTGTAATGTAGCTCCATCCCAACTTCACCCCAATTCCTGAGGTTTTATAAAAATCTTTCAGTTGCTGTGTCGTGAGTTTGGTATCCCTGCTTCACAATCCCTCTTCTTTTATCTTTTCGTTTTGACAAAGCCTGGTGTAGTTAAGAAGAAAGTCGCTTGGGTTTCTTTTCGAGCTTCTCAGGGAAAAAAAGTTTTCTCCATGTTTGATGAATCTTTTTGTGATTTCAAAAACTACTTTTTTAGGGTCTAAGCTGTTGAAGGAGCTCGGCCCTTTTTTCTAGATGAAAATGATGAGCCCACCTTTCCTTTGGAATGGCAAAATAATGTAATGGTATCTAAATATACGTGGGAGATGTTAGATGAGACTGAGCAAGATTTTGTGACTGTGCTGGAAGAAAACTAGGGGCAGCCTCCTCATCTCGAAACAAAGAAATTCTTAGCAAACCTCTCTCTTCTCTGAGCTGAGCTGGGTAGTGGTCAATTCTTCTTTTGGTTTTGCTTGTTTTGTCGAATTTATCTCTTATAAGATTTTTTCTGATTCGTAATTTGTTTTCCCGCTGTGATGTTTTATTTGCAGAGATGATTAAAAATAACGAATCCATGAAGGCCTTTAAAAGGGAAAGGAAGGCTACTGTAGCTCAAAACGTCTCGGCCAAGCCGGCCGGGGAGGGGTCTTCTCAAGTTTCATCGAAGCCTTTGGTTCCGAGCTCTCCTGGACCGAGGAGGATGATCCCTACTCCTCGGGTTCATTTGGTTGATCATTCACAAACTTCTGCTGGTACCTCTTCTCCTTCTGCAACTCCTCCTCCAAAAAGACCCCGGACTGTCGAGCCTTTTAGTTTGGATGCTCCCGACTTTGATGCTGTCGGGTTTGTAGATCAACATATTGCTTCTTATGGTGTCATGCCTACTGATGATGTATCCATTCTTTATCATTTGGATTTTATTACTCGGAGCGGCATTAAACTGGCACACATGGGAGCAGCTTTATACTGGACCGCTCAAGATCTTCCTATCCATGCTACAAAGGCCTTTATAGAGGAGGCAAAATCAGAGTTTGACCGGATTAAAGGTTTGAAAGAGGAGCTTGAGGTGAAAGTGACCAAGCTGGAGAAGGAGTTGGAGGGGGAAAAGACTCGGGCTATTGGTCTGGCGGCCGCTGTACAATTAGCTGAGGACACGGCGTTAAAACATAAGGATAGCTATGTTACCACTTATAGAGAGATGATGGATCTCAGGAACAGCTTGGAATCTGTCCGGGCCGATTATACCTAGCTTCAAGGTCACCTTGTAGGCAGTGTTAATGCTTCCTATGACAATCTGAAGGAGCAAGTTCGAGTACTTGCGTCGGAGCTTGACCTTTCCCTTTTTAGTCTGGACAACATTGTTAGGGATGGTAAGATTGTTCCTGATGACCCTGATGATGATGATGATATCGATCGTCCTTCATTGCCTGCCACCAAAACCTCTGTCGTGCCGACCTCTTTGACTCCCACTGCTGAGGTCGATCGTCCTGAGTCAGAACCGGATTGCCACATCCTGAACCGGGATGATGGGACAGTGGATGCAGTGCCTCTTCAGACTCGTCCTCCTTCACCCCGTGTTGATGCTACCGAGAAGTCTTTGGATCCCCAATGATTATTCAGGATGTTTGTTTAGATAGCCCGGCTTGTGGGCTTTTAAACTCTTTATTCTGTGAATGATGTTTGCTGACTGTTGACACTCTTTTGGTTGCTTGTTTAGCAACTTTATTTTGAAAAAACAAAGTAGTTTCCAAGCTTTTGGGGCTGAATTTTGGTGGCCTCTGAAGCTTGCTATTATTACAACTTTATGTCTTTATATAATATCTGTCTACACTTGTCTTGGTACCTTTCTAGGTTTTGGGAGTGTTGGAACTTTTCGTTGTCTGACCTCTTTGGGTTGGCTTGATTCCTTTGCCTGATGTTATTTCCAGCAATTCGCTTTGTTCGGACTTTGTTCAGGTCTTTTTTAGGAATTATATTGTATAACGCTGGGGTTGCCGATGTCGTCATGTCGGTTTAGTCCAAGTTGTTGTTAGTAACCCTCTTTTTTGGACCTTGTTTAGGTCTCTTTCAGTGATTACTTTCGTAGTTTTATGTTTTTGGGCCGACTTCATCATGTCGGTCTCTTCTAAGTTATTTTTGTAATCCTCTTTTTTGGACTTTTGTTCAAGTCTCTTTCAGGGACTACTTTTATAACTTTTATGCTTTGAGCCGACTTCATCCTGTCAGGCCCATCTAAGTTATTTTCGTAATCCTCTTTCTTGGACCTTGTTCAGGTCTCTTTCAGGGATTACTTTTATAACTTTTATGTTTTGGGCTGACTTCATCACGTCGGGCCCTTCTAAGTTATTTTGTAATCCTCTTTCTTGGACCTTGTTCAGGTCTCTTTCAGGGATTACTTTTATAACTTTTATGTTTTGAGCCGACTTCATCACGTCGGGCCCTTCTAAGTTATTTTGTAATCCTCTTTCTTGGACCTTGTTCAGGTCTCTTTTAGGGATTACTTTTATAACTTTTATATTTTGGGCCGACTTCATCACGTCGAGCCCTTCTAAGTTATTTTGTAATCCTCTTTCTTGGACCTTATTCAGGTCTTTTTCAGGGACTACTTTTATAACTCTTATGTTTTGGGCCGACTTCATCACGTCGGGCCCTTCTAAGTTATAGTAATCCTCTTTTATAGGGCTGGCCAGACCTCTTTCCAGGGATTTACTGATAACTTTGGTTATTGCAACTGGTCCGACTTCTTTACGTCGGCCAGTCTTTAAGTTATTTTTTAGCAATCCATTTTATTAGGACCTCATCAGGTCCTTTCTATGGATCACTTTCTATAACTTCTTGCATTATTATATTTTCATCTTTGCCGATTTTGTAGAGATTGGGTTTAACCCTCGTTTGGTCGACCTTTTAATGAATTTGGTTTTCATCTTTGGTCTTTATCGTGATCGCGTAGTGAATTTGATTTTCACTTTCTGCCGATCTGTAGCTTTATAATCGGACGATGAATGTTTCAGATTAATGCGGCTTGAGCATTTGTAGAAGATCTAAACAGATTTTATTCAAAAGAAAATGCAAATATATACATGCGGGAGGTTTATCCTCTAAGTCAAGTGATTTGTAGGTCTTGACTTGGTGCCTCATTAAAAAACCTTTTCAGGAAAAAGAGTACGCCTTATCCTAAGATCCTTTATCATCCCTAACTATAGTACCTTCTTAGGTTGCAGGCGTGCCATGACCTAGGAAGCTCTCACCCATCGAGTTCGACAGTCTCTAGTAGCCCTTTCCAAGTACTTATATGACTCGGTAGGGTCCTTTCCAGTTTGCTGCCAGCTTTCCTTCTCCAGATCAAGTTGTTCCGATATCATTTCGGATTAGCATGAGGTCGTTCTCAACGAAAACTCGCTGTACTACCTTTTGATTGTATCTCGCAGCCATTCGTCGTTTTAATGCTTATTCCCTAATCTGAGCTCTTTTTTGGACTTCCGGAAGTAGGTCAAGTTCTTCCTTTTGAAATTGGGAGTTGGCTTTCTCACTATAGTGGATCACTCTAGGCGACCTTTCTTTAATCTCCACTGGGATCATTGCCTCCATTCCGTACGCTAATCGGAAGGGTGATTTCTTTGTGGTGGAATGTGGTGTTGTTCGATACGCCCATAGGACTTGTGGGAGCTCCTCGGCCCAGGCTCCCTTTGCGTCCTGTAATCTCCATTTCAGCCCGGCCAGTATGACTTTGTTGGCAGCTTCGGCTTGTCAATTAGCTTGGGAATGTTCTACGGAAGTGAATTGTTGTTTTATATTCAAGTCGGCTGCTAGCTTTCTGAAGCCTGCATCTGTGAACTGGGTACCATTGTCTGTGGTGATGGAGTATGGAACCCCGAACCTTGCGACAATATTTCTATATAGGAATTTTTGACTTCTTTGAGTAGTGGCATTAGCTAGAGTTTCTGCCTCGATCCACTTTGTGAAATAGTCTATCCCCACTATGAGGAATTTAACTTGTCCCGATCCCTGAGGGAAGGGTCCAAGAAGGTCGAGTCCCCATTTTGCGAATGACCAAGGTGAGGTCACGCTGATGAGCTCCTTTGGCGGGGCGATGTAAAAGTTGGCATGTTTCTGACATGATGGACATGTCTTTACGAACTCTGTAGCTTCCTTTTGTAGAGTTGGCCAATAAAATCCTGCCCGGAGTACTTTCTTAGTAAGTGCTTGCGCTCCGAGATGATTGCCACAAATGCCACTGTGTACTTCTTCTAGAACTTCCTTTGTGTTGGAAGTTGGCACACATTTTAATAATGGTATTGAAATCCCTCTTTTGTATAGAGTGTTATTTATGATAGTGTAGTATTGTGCTTCCCGTTTTAACCTTTTTGCCTCTTTTTCCTCTGTAGGGAGTGTTTCTGTTTTGAGGTAATTAATTATGGGAGTCATCCATCCTTGATCCTGACCTGTTATGGCTAGGACTTTTTCTTCTTCTGAAATTGATGGGTTCTGCAGAATTTCTTAGATGAGGCTTCTATTGTTGCCCCATGGTTTGGTGCTGGCTAGTGTTGAGAGTGCGTCAGCTCGGGTATTCTGTTCTCGGGGTATGTGACGGACCTCATATTCTCTGAGTTGTCCGAGCTGTTTTCTGGTTTTGTCCAAGTACTTTTTCATGGTGGGATCTTTGACTTGGTAGCTTCCTGCTATTTGTGAAGTGACTACTTGTGAGTCGCTGAAGATGATAAGCTTTTGAGCTCTAACCTCCCTAGCCAGCTTCAAACCAGCTAGTAGTGCCTCATATTCCGCTTGGTTATTTGAGGCAGGAAACCCGAATTTGTGGGAGAGTTCGATTTAGGTTCCTTGGTCGCTTTCAATTATCACACCTGCGCCGGTTTCAGTTTTATTTGAGGAACTGTCCACATAGAGATTCCATTCTGTGGGGGTTTTTCGGTGTGTCTGTAAATTCTGCAATGAAGTCAGCCAGGTATTGTGATTTGATGGCTGTCCGAGCTTCGTATTGAAGATCAAATTCAGACAACTCGACTGCCCATTGCAAGATTCTGCCCGCCAGGTCTGTTTTCTGTAAAATCCCTTTTATGGGCTGGTTGGTCCGAACCCTAATGATGTGGGCTTGGAAGTATGGACGAAGTCGTCGAGATGTTAGTATGAGAGCATAGGCAAACTTTTCTATTTTTTGGTAGTTCAGCTCGGCTCCCTGTAATACTTTACTATTGAAGTATACGGGTTGTTGCCCACTGTCGTCTTCTCGAACTAGTGCTGAGGCTACTGCCTGACTTCCTACCGCGAGGTACAATATGAGTGGTTCTTCTTCCCGTGGCCGAGTTAGGATAGGTGACTGTCCCAGGAACCTTTTGAAATCTTGGAAGGCTTGCTCGCACTCCGTTGTCCATTCAAACTTCTTTCCCTTCCTTAGAGTGGCGTAGAAGGGAAGAGATCTTATTGCCGATCTGACTAGAAATCTGGACAAGGCTGCCAACCTCCCATTGAGTTGTTGTACCTCTTTGACACAAGTCGGACTCTTCATGTCGAGTATGGCCCGGCATTTATCCGGGTTTGCTTTGATTCCTCTTTGTGTGAGCATAAAACCCAAGAATTTGCCAGCTTCTACTGCGAAGGTGCATTTTGTGGGATTGAGTCGCATGCTATGCCGTCTTATAGTGTCAAATACTTGGGTCAGGTTGGACAATATCATCTCTTCATTTTGTGTCTTTATTAGCATGTCGTCCATGTAAACTTCCATGATTTTTCCGATGTGATCTGAAAAGACCTTATTCATTAATCTCTGATAAGTAGCTCCAGCATTTTTAAGACCAAAAGGCATTACGATGTAGCAGTAGTTTGCTTTTGGGGTTAAGAAGGAAGTTTTTTCTTGGTCGGGTGGATACTTGGGATTTGATTGTATCCCGAGTATGCGTCCATAAATGAGAAGTATTTATATCCGGAGGAGGCATCTACCAGAGTGTCAATACTTGGGAGTGGATAAGGATCTTTTAGGCAGGCTTTGTTGAGATCAGTGTAGTCGGTGCACATTCGCCTCTTCCCGTCTGATTTTTTCACCAAGACGACGTTGGCCAGCCATAGTGGGTATTTGACTTCTCTTATTAACCCTGCCTCCAGTAGAGCTTGTATCTGCTCTTCCACAGCTTGGGAGCATTCTGGTCCGAGCTTTCTATGCCTCTGTTGTACTGGCCGAGATCCTGGATAGACTGCTAGCTTGTGGCACATTAACTTGGGGTCTATGCCTAGCATGTCTGCGGCCTTCCACGAAAAGAGGTCGACGTTATCTCGTAAGAACTGTATGAGTAATTCTTTTATGTCTCCTTTTAGGATTGTACCGATATTGGTCGTTTGGTCCGTGGTGTCCCCGATCTAGACTTTCTCTATTTCACCTTCAGGTTGTGGCGGAGTTCTTCCCGCCTCTGAACTCCACCGAGTTTGATTGTGTGGAATTCTTCTCCTCTGCCTCTGAGGTTTAGACTTTCATGGTAACAGCGGCGTGCCGTCTTCTGGTCTGCCTTTATTGTAGCTATCCCTTCTGCAGTTGGGAATTTCATGCATAGATGTGGAGTCCAGACTATTGCACTGAGCTGATTCAATGTTGTCCGACCTATTAAGGCATTGTAGGCTGAACTTACGTCGACCACGATGTAATCTATCTTGAGTATTCTTGACTGGTTTCTTTTTTCGAAGGTTGTGTGCAGCGAGATGTATCCAAGTGGTTGAACCGGGGTGTCTCCTAGTCCGAACAGGCTATTCGGATATGCTCTAAGTTCTTTTTCTTCCAAGCCGAGCTTGTCAAAGGCAGTTTTGAACAAGATGTCGGCGGAGCTCCCTTGGTCTATTAGTGTGCGGTGGAGATTTGCGTTTTCCAGTATAACAGTGATGACCATAGGATCATCGTGTCCTGAGATGATACCGGATGCGTCTTCTTTGGTGAAAGTAATCGTGGGGATGTCGGGTGCTTCCTCCTTCCCTTCAACATGATATATTTCTTTAAGATGTCTTTTGCGAGATGATTTGGAGATTCCTTCCCCACAAATCCGCCGTGTATCATGTGGACGTGTCTTTCTGGTGTACAAGATGATCGCTCGGTTTGTCCGACATCTTCTTCTCTTCTTCTTTTTCTTTGCTCATCGTCCTGGGTGGCAGATACCGATCTAGCTTCCCATCTCTTACTAGCTTTTCTATGACATTTTTTAAGTCAAAACATTCATTGGTGGAATGCCCACGGATTCGATGATATTCACAATATTCGGCCCGATTTTCTCCTCCTTTTTTGCCTTTGAGTGGTCGAGCTGGAGGTATTTTTTCAGTGTGGCAAACCTCTTTGTAGACATCCACAAGAGACGCCCGAAGAGGGGGTGTAATTGTGGTATTTTTTATTTTTTCTCCATGTTGATCTTCCTTCTTTTTGGACTCTTTGTCCTTATCCCGGGAGGTGAATCCGGATTTTGAGGTCTCTCCTAGTCGAGAATTTTTCTCCATGTTGATGTACTTCTCTGCTCGTTCTTGCATTTCGTTCAGAGATGTGGGGTATTTTTCGATATAGATTGGCTAAAAGGCCCCTCTCACAAGCCATTGATGAGGCCCATAATGGCAACCTCTGTTGGTAGGCTCTGTATGTCCAGGCACGTTTTGTTGAATCTTTCCATGTAGTTGCGAAGACTTTTCTGTTCTCCTTGCTTGATTCCTAATAGACTTGGGGCATGCTTAGCCTTGTCTTTTTAGATGAAGAATCTGGCCAAAAACTTCTTGGCCAAGTCCTCGAAACTCGAGATGGACCTAGGAGGTAGATTGTCGAACCATCTAATTGCCGTCTTTGTTAAAGTAGTCAGAAAGGCTTTACAACGAACTGTATCTGAGGCGTCGGTGAAGTACATTCTACTTCTGAAATTGCTGAGATGATGGCCGGGATCTGTAGTGCCGTTGTACAAAGTTATGTTTTGAAGTCCTTTGGGATCTTGGTCTTCATGATCTCCTTGGTGAATAGATCTTGTTCCTTGTGGGAGCTATCCTCATGAGGGGATCGGTTGGCTTTGGTCTTGAGATCAGCTTCGAGTTTTAGGAGTTTGTCCTCCACTTTCCAGCGTCACCTTATTTCCTTTTGTAGGTCTTTCTCAGCCTCTCATTGACGTATGGCTTCTTCTTTAAGTTTTTTCAAACGGTCTTGAAGCGCCTCCATGGCTTCCGCGTTTGGAGAATTTTTTTGTTGTTAAGTTGAGAAGTATCCTTTGGTGTAGTGTCCACGTTTTTGTGCGGCGTTCTATCCTCTAGATCTAAATTGTGGTCGTTGTCATGGTCATCCGCCATGACGATTGGATGACTTCTAGGTTCCCCGGCAACGGCGCCAATGTTCCGAGGGTTACCTGAAACTGTAGGCCGATCTCGGACGAGATCTTCTGTACTGGTCGAAGCTGTTGTGTCCGACTTGTTGGACTTGGTGATGGTGCTGATCCTTCATCACCGGAGGGTGGTGGTACCTGCAAGGGACTCCGATGCTTAAGTTAGCAAGGGTATTAAGCAGGTTTTCAGTAGAATCAGAGTATGAGTTATATCTGGGTGCTCCAGTGTATTTATAATGGCGTAGAGTGACCTTCTTAGATAAGATAAGTTAGTTATCTTATCTTATCTTCAAGTGAGGTCATCTTATCTTCAAGGGAACCGCCCTTCTCTCTGTAGGCTTGGGCTGCCTTAGGATTTGGGGCGTGATCCTCCATTTGGGCCCTTTTTGGGCTTTCCTGGTGATTTGACTGAGCTCTTTGAGAAGAGGTCGGATTGTCTTGACCTGAAGAGGTTGGTCGACTTGTCAGTAGAACATCCCGGGTCGCATAGCTTGACCCAGAGTATGAACAGTACTCATGGTGAACAATTGTATAGTACTAAATGAACGAAACATAATCCATTATATAAAATCAAATTCAAAATACCTCTATCTACAATTTAGAGATTATCAATTCAATTCAATTTAATTCAGATTCAAAATACCTGCGTCCATTTAATTCAATTCAATTCAATTCAGCAATTGTATTCCATTCAATTCGATTGAAAAAGTAATCTATTAGCAAAATATTGGTGTTATTGGTGATGACGATAACGAAAGAAGAGAAGAAGAAATAGAGGAGGAGGAGGAGGTATACATGAATTTGAAAGAAGAAAAAGATGACGTATGCCTGTATTTGAAAGAAGAAGAAGCGTGAGAGAGGAGAAGAAGATAAAGTGCGTGTGATGACGCTCTTCTAATGAGAGTGGTTTTTGTTGATGTTGGACCTATTTGAATAAACTTGGATGAAAAAAAATACTTAGATTTGTAGCATAAACCCCCTTTTTAAAATTGGTCTATACTGATCAAAATTAAAAAAATCTAATATAATCTCATATATTAATTAATATTTAAATTTAATTTTTATATTGATATCTATTATAATATTTTAAATTTTAAAAATCATTTTACCAAACATATTTATCATTGTTTATACTATTAAAAATTATTTTTAATTTAATTTACTAAATACAGATACTATAATTTTTAAAAAATAAAAATTTTACCAAACTAATTTTTTTTTTGTTTCTTATATAAAACACAAACACTAAAACATGTTAATCTAAGCTAGAACATTTTATTAACCAAAATGCTATTTCGCCAATCGAAGATGGCTTTGACAACTACTAACTACGTATTTGTAACCATATATATTAGCTAAAAAGACAATTTATCCCTTCTATTTATTTTCAAAGAGACAAATATTTTAGAGATTTTACTTTGCTTCATTCTTCTTTTTCTCTTTCTGATTCTACTTCATAATCCCCTTAAGCCATTCTCAATATCTTTGAAAATCACTCTTACAATTTCTTAGCCATTTCAGCAACAAAAGAGTGGTGCAACGAGAACAATCAGAATGCTGTACTAGTTTGTTGTGAATGTAAATTTAAGCAGAAAGCATACGGTCCCGATAAAAAATCACATGGGCCATATCTTATGAATTAGTACAGATTTAAAAATTGATAAGTTACTATGTACAGGAAAAAGAAGGAAAGAATGTGTGTTGGGAAGCTGCGATGGAAAGAGAGAGAAATGAAATGCTGTGATGGGGAGAGAGGGAAAAGGGGTTGCGTTGGGTGGGGGAAGGACTGTAATGGAGAGGGAGATGGAGGATGAGCCTGCATTAGTAAGGGAGGAATTAGATTTGGGGTGTAGTTTGCCAGGTCACCAAAATACGGTGGCCATATTAGTATTGTATTTGTCGGAAATTTATTCCGGCGAATTTGGGAACATGTTTGTCAAATTTTAAAATATCTTAAAGACCATTTTGTCAGTAACAAAAGTCAAATAACAATGAGTTTTTTTTTATTATACATATTATTCAATTATCAATTATTAAAGTTATTTTTGGTCGGTAAAATAACAAAATTTATATATTAACGTATATATAAATGACCAATCCGAATAAGTTATCATAGATATTTTTTTGTAACTTATGATAGCTTAATAGAATTGGTAATTTCATTTCAAAATTAATAATAATAATAAAATTGTTTTGTCTCCACTTTTTTTAATAATGCTATCACATCTTTTATTAGTTAATTTTTTTTATCTTTTAAATTTTAAATTTTATTTTAGAGGATAAAGTATATCACTATTATTTATTTATAAAAAAGTATATAAAAAATATTCAATAATAAAATAATTTATTTTATTCTCTAAAATAAAAATCTCAAATTTAGAAAATCTAAATTCTTACATCAATATATGTCGCTTATGTTTGAACAGCAGTGCAAATTATAAAATCTTCATTTTTTCTTAGGGCTTGGGGGAATGACAGCTTATGTGGGATTTTTTGAATTATGCAAACCCAAAAGGGGAGAAAAGGTTTTTGTGTCAGCAGCTTGTGGAAGTATTGGAAGTTTGGTTGGGCAATATGCAAAGCTTTTTGGTTGCTATGTTGTTGGTTGTGTTGGAAGTCAAAACAAGGTCAACACTTGTTAACACTTTGGTATCTAACTTGCATTGGGTATATCATTAAGAAAGCCTAACTCTTGTGTAATTTTATGTAGGTGGCATTTCTTAAAGATAAGCTAGGATTTGATGACGCATTCAATTACAAAGAAGAAATAGATCAAAGCTCTACTCTTAGAAGGTATGAAATGTACTTAGTTTAATTGAAGTATTAAGGCGTTCGAAAATGTTTAGTAATTAAAATAAATTAATAAAAAATAATTAAAATTTATCTTATTTAGTATTTATTTATTATTGTAATAATTAATAAATATTAAATAAGATAAATTTTAAGTATTTTTTTTGTTTTTCTAAAGACGTGATGCTTCTTCATTTACTATAGAATATTTTAAAAATTGTTTATAAAACTGTCACAAAATCAAGAAATAACTGCGGCAAAATTCCGACTGTGGTATGATGATTCAATTAGCTTTAAAAACTTATATTTTATCCCATTTCACTAATTAAGGGTTTCTGAGATCTTTAATTAAAATATAATATTAGTTATTTATAATTATTCACCAATTTTTAATATTAATTTAATTTTACATACATCTTATTTATTTAAATTACTAATGATTAAGATTTTTAATTAAAATAAATAATAATTTCTTACTCATAAAATAGTTTTAATATTTTTTATGAGTTCAATTTTATATAACAGTAGCGCATATATATAACTCAATATGAGTGGTCAAATAATATAAATTCAAGAAATTGCAGATTCGGCCAAAGTTATTTATAAATCAATATTTATTTTACGTTTCTATTATATATATATATATATATATATATATATATATATATATATATATATATATATTAAATTACACTAAACACACACTCTTATTCAAATAAAAATAGAGCTCAGATTTTTGGTAAATTAATGTTTGACTTATCAATTTAAAAAATATTGTAGACAACAAAAAAATGAGATAAAATGTAAAAAATATAAAGTAATTAGAAGTTTTAATTTATAATTTTTAATTATTCTCCTAATTTTTAAATAAAAAAGTTTTGTATTATTTTATGTTTTAAAAAAATAACACATAAATTTAAATTCTTTTTTTAGTAAAGAATGTATCGTAAGTAGTTTTGCTCTTATTTTATTCTAGGTATTTTTCTGAGGGAATTGACATATATTTCGACAATGTTGGAGGCAAGATGCTGGAAGCAGTTATTGATAATATGAACACATTTGGTAGAGTGGCTGTTTGTGGAGCAACATCGGAGTATATTGATATAAGAAAGAGAGCATCACTAGATTTAGTTAATGTTATATATAAGAGAATCACCATACAAGGATTTTTAACTCCTGACCTCATGATTCACCATTTTCAAAATTTTATGATAAAAACATCAAATTATCTTCGAACTGGCGAATTACAAGTGACTGAAGACATCTCATTGGGTATAAAAAGCATCCCTTCTGCTTTTGTAGGCCTCTTCAATGGAAGCAATATTGGAAAGAAAATTGTTAAGTTAGTAGAAGAGGAAGAATGAAGGGATTATAGAAAATAGAGTATGAGATATATAGTAGAAGATTTAAATATCAAACTTTTCAGTTTATGTATGTATGTAGTGTATGGTGAACTTTATATTAACAATAAGAATAAGAATAATGTTGTTGCTATTATGTTCAAGCTTGCTAAAATAAAGAATTGATATGATGTCGTTATCCAATAAAATTAGTTTTCGTTCACGTTTTTTTACATAAATTGAAAAAGTTAATTACAATAAACGCATCAATAAATTTTTTTTTTTGGTGACTAAATAGAAAAGAAAGAAAAAAGAGACAAAACCAAATTAATTGGCTAGGGTCATATCTAAATCTATTAGATGTTGAAGCTCACTCCATGGTTGGCTCCAATTCGAGTGAATGTCCGCGACAGAAGCAGCTGCTTTAGCCATACAGCAATCTGCAACACTATTTGCAGTCCTCTGAATTAAAAGAATAGAGACTCTCCAATTCCAATTCATAACCTCCTGAATATGCTTTGCCAAATCCCATTCCGGAATATCCTTACTAAGCATTCTCTGGTTTACCAAGAAAAGAGCTTCTAAACAGTCTGTTTCACAAATAACCTCACGAAATCCACTCTCCCAAGCAAGAAGCAAACCTCTCCAAATTGCATACAATTCAGCAAAAAGAACACTGCACACTTCGACTTTTCCAGTGCAACCTTTCAACCAACATCCATCAGGATTGCGAATAATACAACCAAAACCAGCATAGCCAGAAGGAGCAAACCAACTAGCATCACAATTCAATTTAACAGAATGAACTGGAGGTGGAACCCAATGCAAACAAAGTGAAGGAGGAGACAGAGATTGATGCATAGCAAAAATAGTGTGAAAATCCCTTACTGAACTACGAATCAAACTCGCCACTTTACTAGCACTCCATGAATCATCTATATTAAATAAGTCATGATTTCTGCTTCTCCAAATCCACCAGATAGTCGAAAAGAAAAGAAAAGCATCTCCACTCCTTGCACCTCTGTAGAGCCAATCATGTAAATTCGAGTTATCTGAATACAAGCCTAAAAGGGTCCAGACCTCCTTGGCACTAGGGCACTCCCGAAGACAATGAAGAATGGATTCAGAACCATTCTGACACCGATGACAGGTGCTAGATAAAGCTAAACCACGACCCAAACAAAACTCTGCTGTAGGAATAGCATTATGGAGACTGAGCCAAATCAAGAACTTATACTTCTCAGGAATATGCAAATGCCATACCCACAACCAATTATCATGCTCATTCCAGTCAAACTTTCTTTTGGCTAGCCAATTGTACCCACTCCTAGCTGAGTAGAGTCTAGAAGATGCCACACCCCACGACCAACCCGAACTCTCTCCAGCATTCAAATCCGGATTATAAGCATTCAAACGCTGTTTGACATCTTCTGGAATGATAGAGAAAATATCATGGAGATTCCATTGACCATCTTTCCAAACGTCTCTAATAGTTAAATCAGAGTCAGATATATGTACAAAAGGGACATCTTGAGCAATTGGGCCCTCAATACTCCAATTGTCAAACCAAAAAGATTGATCAAGTGACCCAACGCACCAAGAAAAGGCATCCTTAAGAGCACCAAAAGCCTTTGAGATACTCTTCCAAACATGAGAAGCATTGCAAGGGACAGGGCCATCTAAAACTCCCTCATTCCTCAGATACTTCACCCTCAATAGAGCAACCCAAGGCTTGTCCTGACAATGAAAAAGTTGCCACACCAATTTACCAAGTAAAGATATATTAACACACGTAGGGTCTCTAACACCCAGGCCACCAAATTTTTTTGGAGTGATCACGGTCCTCCAATTCACAAGAGAAAGACCTCTACCATCAACTTGACCCTTCCAAAGGAACTGTCTCATCATAGAAGATAATTTATCGCAAACCCAATTTGGAAAAAAGGATACCTGCATATGATAGATAGGGATGGATGCTGCAACAGAATTGATCAGGCAAAGTCTCCCTGCTTTATTTAGAAGCCTTCCTTTCCAATTAGCTAATCTTCCCCTCACCTTTTCAATCACCGAATGAAAAGAAGCCCTACTGGTACGGGAATGATTAAGGTTAACTCCAAGATATCTTCCTAAGTCCAAAGCAAAACGTATTGAAGAAACACTAGTAAAAATATTTCTTCTACGAGCAGTCACATTTTTAGAACAAAAAGCTTTAGACTTTTCAAGATTCACTTTCATGCCAGATGCCTTGCAAAAAATATTAAGAGAATACATGACCATTTGGACCTGACTTTTTGTAGCCTGGCAGAAGAGTAAGAGATCATCTGCAAACATCAAATGAGAAAATTTTGGGCCACCCCTAGTGACAGAAACTGGTTTCCACACACCCTCGACCACCTTATGAGATATATAGCAGGCAAGTCTTTCCATACAAAGCACAAATAAGTAAGGAGACATTGGATCGCCCTGTCTAAGCCCCCTTCTAGGAGCAAAACTATCCAATCTATTCCCATTCCACATAATAGAAAGAGAGGATGCACGGACACAAGTCATAATCAAATTAACAGTGATGATAGGAAAACCAAAAGCAATGAGAGTACTCTCCAAAAACCTCCAATCCACCCTATCATAAGCTTTTTCAAGATCAATTTTAAAAGCAAGAGTACCTTTCTTGGATTTTGTGTGCTTCATGAAATTCAAAATTTCTTGGGCCACAATAATATTATCAGGAGCACCACGACCCGGAATAAAACCTCCTTGTAAAGGACTAACAATATCTGGAAGAAAAGGCCGAAGTCGGTTAGTCAATACTTTGGTGATAATTTTATAAACAACATTACACAAGCTAATAGGCCTGAAATCCTTCATAAAGGTAGGATTATCAATTTTAGGAATAAGCACAATCAGAGTTTCCATGATGCTAGGATTTAAGAACTCTCCCAAAAAAGCGCTCCGGACAATATTCCAAATCTCAGTGCCTACTATCTCCCAATATTCTTTAAAAAAATAAGCTTGAAAGCCATCTGGACCAGGAGCCTTGAAAGGGCTCATACTGAATACTGCTGACTTGACTTCCGCAAAAGAGACAGGGTCAATTAACCTAGCACAAGCCTCAGTGCTTAGAGTGGGCATCGGAACATCCCCTAAACAATCAACCTCAACCTCTTCCGTTGTACCAAAGAGATTCTTGTAAAAAGAGAGGGCTTCTTCCTGGAGAATATCTGGATCAGTAGACCAAGACCCATCTCTAACATATAATCCATGTACTCTATTATGGTTTCTACGCACCAAAGTCTGAAGATGAAAGAATTTAGTGTTTCTATCCCCATACTTGACCCACTGCTCTCTAGATTTCTGATACCAAAAAAGTTCCTCTTGCAATAAAAGCCTATTATAATCTTCCCTCAGTTCAGCTTCTTTAATTCTCAGAGATAACACATCGGTAACCTCCAAACGCCGTTGAATCTGATCAATCTGATATTCGAGCTTATTTTTTCGCACAAAAATATTTCCAAAAATCTTTGAGTTGAAGTCCAAAGAAGCCTGTTGAACCATCTTAAGCCTTTCAGTAACGCCTCCAAACTCTTGATTCCAAGCCTTACTAATAACATGTTTATAAGAAGGATGTGTTGCCCACGCAGCTTGGAACCTAAAAGGACGAGAACCTTTCACTCTGGGGCTACCATGACAACGAACTAATATAGGACAATGATCAGAATGAAGCCTGCTAAGAATTTCAGAATAACCCTCAGGAAACATTGACATCCACGCCTCATTAACTAGAGCTCTATCCAACCTTTTAGCCAAGTCCCTGCTAGCCTGAACTGCTCTATACCAAGTATATCTCCTACCAGTCACTTTAAGATCAAAGAGCTCACAGTCATCTAGAGTAGTAGCTAATAGACTAGCTCTGTGAGAAGAAAAATAAGCACCTGTACTCTCATCTGGTGCCACAATCTCATTAAAATCACCAATGGCCATCCATGGTCTATTATGGCCTGAATTAATAGAACGCAAATGATCCCAAAGCATACATCTTTTTTCGAATTGAGGACTCCCATATACTGCACTACAAAGCCAAACTAAGTTACCCACACTCACTTTCACTGTGATACATTGGTCAATTTGATCAATAACCACACAAGAAGCATTAGCAATAGAAGATAGAAACCAAATGCCACCCCTGTGTCCTACTGCTTCCTCAATACCAACACAATGAAAACCCAACTTCTCCCAAAAAAATTTTAAATTATTAAACATGGTATGAGTCTCAAAGAGAAAGAAGAAAGATGGTTTATATATTCTCACCAAATTTTTGCAATGCACACGGGCCATCTTGTTAGACGCACCCCTCACATTCCAGGCTATGATATTGAAACTATCCATAAAAAACAGCAAAAAGGGAGCTCCAATAACAAACCCGAGACTCAACATGTTGTCCCTGTCTTCGACAATCCTACCTTTAATGGACTCTCAAGTGGCAGCCCAATTTTCTCCGTCGAAACTTGCACCATACCTGCCGTCGATGCTCCATCCTTATTGATGAAACGCATCAATAAATTTAAGACAACTATTTAAATGAAGATGGCAAAAACATTTTTTATAAAGATATTTTGTTAAAAAATGTGACTTATTTATTTAGGCACACTTTAAATAAAAACAACATTTTTAGAACATATCAAAATTTAATTATATAATCTATCATCTAAAAGTCAACAGAAAATATTTTCATATAAAGACAATTATAAAGTCTTTATGATAGTATCCATCTAAATTTAATATTTTGTACATTAGAAAATCTTGAAGGCCATAAGTTTTATAATAATTTTAACTAGTATTTGATTAGTATAAATATTAAATTATTTTTAATAAATAAATTCTACAAATTTTAATAAATATATGTATAAATTATATTAATTTATGTGCAAACTTTAATAACTATAAATATAAATTATATATTTTTTTGTATATACATTTTTATAAATATAAATACAAATTATTACTGATTAAATACTAATTTAAAATAATAATATTTGTATGTAGCATTGTTGTTTTGTCTCCACCTCTCCAATTATGCTAACACATCTTTTACTAGTTAATCTCTCTTTTTGCTCTACATCAATATATGCCGCTTATGTTTGGAAATCAGTGCAAATTATAAAATCTTGAATTTTTCTTGGGGCTTGGGGAATGACAGCTTATGTGGAATTTTTTGAATTGTGCAAACCCAAAAGGGGAAGAAAAGGTTTTTGTGTCAGTAGCTTGTGGAAGTATTGGAAGTTTGGTTTGGCAATATGCAAAGCTTTTCGGTTGCTATGCTGTTGGTTGTGTTGGAAGTCAAAACAAGGTCAACACTTATTAACACTTTGGTATCCAACTTGCATTGAGTACGTATATCGTTAACAAAGCGTAACCCTTGTGTAATTTTATGTAGGTGGCATTTTTTAAAGATAAGTTACGATTTGATGTGCATTCAATTACAAAGAAGAAACAGATCTAAGTTCTACTCTTAGAAGGTATGAAATGTACTTAGTTTAATCGAAGTATTAAGCCGTGATGCTTCTTTATTTACTATAGGACGATGATTTAGAGGTGGTTTAAAACTGTCACAAAATCAAAATATAATCGCTACAAAGTTCTGGCTGTAGTGTACTGATTTCATTAGCTTTAAAAAACTTATATTTCACCCACATTTTACTAATTAAGGGTTTCTTATATCTTTGATTAAAATAAAATATTAGTTGATTATAATTATTCACTAATTTTTAATATTAATTTAATTTTACATCTTATTTATTTAAAATATGAATGATTAATATTTTTAATTAAAATACTAATTTCTTACTCATAAAATAATTTTAAATATTTTTTATGAGTTTAATTCTGATCTATATAACAGTAGTACATATATAAATCAATATGAGCTGTCAAATAATATAAAAGGTAAAGCACTAAATTGGTCTCTTACGTTTGGGCGTAATCTTATTTTGATTAAAATATTCTATTTGAATCCAAAAAAGTTTCATTTAGCTTCAATATAGTCCCACAATGAGGTCAAAGTTAAATAATTAACGGAATGTTCTACATAACAGCAGTACAAGAACAAGATCGATAATATGAAGAACAAATACAAGTTCTAGAGGTACAAAATCAACCATAGATGCATCAATATATTTATTTATCATTCTCTTTAATTCTATAAAAAAATATTTCATTTAAATGGTAAGAAAAATAATAAATAAATGTATTGATGCATCCACGGTTGATTTTGTGCTTGTGGAGCTTGTACTTGTTCGCTAGATTATCGATCTTGTTCTTATACTACTGTTATGTAAGACACTCCATTAATTATTAAACTTTGACCTCACGATGGGACTACATTGAAGCTAAATGAAACTTTTTTGAAATCAAAACGGACACTTTAAACCTTAAGGATCAAAACAGAAATACGCCCATACGTAGGAGACCAATTTAGTACTTTACCCTAATATAAATTCAAGAAATTGCAAATTTGGTCAAAATTATTTATAAATTAATATTTATTTTACGTTTTTATTATCAATATATATAGCGTATAAATGTTAAATTACACCAAATACACTCCTAATCAAATGGGATGTGTAACACCCTAATATTCAAATCCTTATACTCGAGTCATAAGTCAATGATAATAAGGTGGTACGACTCTCAAGGGGATTTTTAATACATAATTATAAGTAAAAGTGAAAGGAGTATTAATCGAGAAGCCTGAAAAAAGTAAAAATACAATCGTGAAGTCGTATCACTCACGCATCGACAACTAAAAGATAAAGCGTGATGTCGAAAGCAATATACAGATAAAGGCATTAAGAAGAATAAGAGAATGACAGTATATAGACATATAGCATAAGTAAATAGCCACTAGCTGCGACCCGCAAAGTTTAGGCTGGCTAGGGTGTAATATAATAATAATTGATAATAGTATGTCCTAATCTCTCTCGAAAGAAACATAAAAACCTCTATAGGCAAGTTCAAAAGAGTTCAATACATAATGTAGGATTTTCAAAATAAAGGTGGAGAGATTCTAAGCGAAATATAAAGTAGAGAATATAAAGATCTTCGCTGTCTCTCAGATGAACCACAGCTCACTTCTGAGCACCTGGACCTGTATCTGAAAAACAAGAGATATATACGAAATGAGAACCCCCAACCCATGGGTTTCCAGTACGGTAAAAGTGCCAAATAAATACAATGCATTGTAATAAAAACTCACTAAACATCCTAAACTTCCTTTCACCAAATATTCATCCTATGTTCTCGCTAATCCATGAATAGGCAACTGTCATAAGGGAATGCTAAATCTGATTCATGATCCTCATGCTTCCCAACTTTCTAATTCTTCGACAATTCATAATCAGAATCATAAACAAAACCATTCCCAGCTATTCTGTCTCACTAATTCTATATCATTACCTTATATCCTCACTTGGAGCAAGTGAAATCACTTCACTACGTCTACCCAGGGAGCTCAAATGATCTCATTCTCTACCTGGAGCAAGTGAAATCACTTCACTGCATCTACCCAGGGAGCTCAATTACCTCATTTAATAATCATCATCATTATTCAATCACATCATCAACTCATCTCATCAAGAACAGCCCTCAGCATCAACCGACACCAGCATGAGGAACCTCTCAGTTGTACAAACACAAGTAATACAGGCAAGTAATACACAATGAGGTACAAGTAGAACAAGTAGCACATAATCAAATAACATAGCATATATGATATAGCAATCCCAAACAAATAGGTAAACCCAAACAATTCAAACATATGAAAATGATGTATGCCTGCCATATGGCTGATGATATCATCTATTGGTTATCAAGCCAACCCGACGTGTCCGGTAGCTAACCTGGACACAGTCTCTCTGTTGCACATTAATATCATTAGAGGGAATATGTGCCCCATCACCATTAGAAGGTATATGTGTCCTGTCACCATTATAGGGTATATGTGCTGTGTCACCATTACAACCAGAGAGAAAATACAAGCATACTCACATTCAACATTTTTCATCATTATTCATTTACCACATTCACTCATAATCACTCTTCATTATTACCAATTCTTAAACAATGTCTTGGAGCAAGCGAGACGAACCACAACCCTTGCTACTACCCAGGTATCACAGGCATACATTCATTCAAAACTTCATAATTAAACTCGTTTATCATAATTTTCCTTTCCCATCTCATACCCAGAGCAAGGGACAATGCCACTGCCTACTACCCGGGGACAAACGTCACATTCATTTTCAAACTATCATTTCTGCACTTCCTCAATCATAATTCACTACTCCAAGTCTTTCTTCATCAACAAGTTATCACATTTCCTAGCTTCTTCTCATTACTAGGCATACTATAAAAATTTAGGACTTAAAGGATGAAAATAGAGGCTTAGAAGTCTGAAATTTGGCTTTAAAAACTCAAGAATCAATTTTTGCTGAAAACGAGGTCACGGGTGCGTGTCGCCCACGCGCATGCATGGGAAGCGGAAAAAAGCGGGTGACGCATAAGTGTCGTCCATGCACACACGTGGAAAGTAGAGAGGCAGGGTGACGTGTGCGCGTCAGCCACACGTACGCATGGATGCGTTTTGTGCTCTTCACACAAAACCAACACGCTACCATCACAACTCTCTGGAATTTATACCACGCACTTGCATCATTACAGCGACGCATACGCGTCGGCCAAGCGCACGCGTGAGAGGGTAAAAATCGTGAGTGACGCGTGCGTGTTGGCCATGCATGCGCGTCGGAGTATGTTTTACCAAAAATTTTACTAAGTTTAAAAAGCTGCAGGATTACATTTCCAAACCCCAAACTTCCGACGGGCCTAACTTTTTCGTTTCAAATCATTTTCCACCCGTTCTTCGAACGGCATAAACATCTCAGATCCAATTTTGTTTCTAAATAATCTTGATATAAATCGGGGATCCGGAGACCAACTTATGCTCCGTCAAAGTAGACCAAAATCACAACTTTCATAAAAACCAACAAAAACTAAATTTTCATCACAAACCAATTTCAAACTTTTTCAAAACTTACCAAAATCAATATCAAGCCTCCTCAACTCATATTTTCAACATTCTCATTAAATTCACAATCCACTAATCCACCATTTTGACCAATCTCAATCAAATAACTCAATTGCAAACAAAATACCATATCATATACTTCATTCCACATCTCAAGCTCCAACAATACCAATTTCATTAACCCCCAATACATATAAATCCATATCATCATATACATCTCACATGCGTTATCAACAAAGACATCAATTCCTCCTTCAAAACTAATAATCACATAATCTATACAATCCATTGTAGCCAAATAACAATCACAATTCCATTCAATCTCATATGACATCACACAATAGACACATCACTTACCTTCCTTACCTCTTTCTAGCCTTCGCCCCAAGATTCACGGCCTCCGACCCAAATTCACAATTTAAATGCATATTCCACAAACCAATATTCATTATCCAATTCATCAATTTTTCTACACACCAAACATACAAATTCACACAATTCTCAACCCAATCATTAATTTACATTACATATCAACTAACATATTAGTACCAACTATTTACACAATCCAAACTTAATCCTAGGGGCATCTAGCCTAGGAATTCTCATCACACTACACGGTACTCCTTAATGACGACGGTTCACACCCAAAGTTGAATTCTCTTCTCCAAGGCCCACAAGCTTAAACCTCCACACCAAAGTTCCACAAGCCAATTGAATCTTTCCATTGTGTACCAAAATCACCAAATACACTAACATAACCAATTTCACATATATACGTTAACCTAGGATTCATGAAAATAATAAATCACAAGGGTTGAAAGGTTTCTTACCTTAACCCACTGTACTTTATGATGAATATCATCAATGGCTCATATTAGAGCATCCCTAAATAACCAAGATCACAAGAATTCCTCAAAACCCAAACCAAATTCAAATTTAAAGAGAAAAACGAAAACTGGGCAGAGGACAGTAAAATACTCACCACAAAACTTAGATAGAATTGTAGAGGATGAGAAGAGTGACGTGTGATCACAAACGACTCGTCAATCGGAGTTCCGGATCAAAAGTTATGGTGATTTGAAGTTTGATGGAGTTAGGATTTTCTCTTTTCTTCCTCTCTTCTCCATAGCTACGCCCCACACCCATAGCTAATGTTTATATATGTTGGGTCTTGGGTCCACTTGGTCCCGATTTACTTGTTATAGTCTGTTGGCCCAACTTTGGGCCAAAACCTTTAAGATTAGAGTTTTAAATCGTATTTTAAATATTTCTGACTTCCCAAATTATAATTTCTCATTTCTTAACCTTATTCACTTATAATTAATTTATTCAACTGCAGTACCAGATAGATCTCAGCCGATATTACCGATCAAATTTTCAGTGCGCATTTTTATGCAGAAAACTAAGTTTTTCGACTTAGAAAAATTCACTGAGTCCAAATATCATATTTAAATTATCAAATTTTGATTGCTAAATTTTCTAACCATATTTGCTCCTATTTAATTTATTATTTAATTAATTACGGTTTGACCGAGTTTTACAAGATGAAGTGTCATAAATATAAAAATAATTAAAAGTTTTAACTACTTATAATTTTTTAAATATCTTTTTAATTTCTAAATAAATTTTTTTTTGTATTATTTTATGTTTAAAAAAATAACATAAATTTAAATTCTTTTTTCAGTAAAAAATGTATCATAAGTAGTTTTGTTCTTATTTCGTTCTAGGTATTTTTCTGAGGGAATTGACATATTTTGACAATACTGGGGTAAAATGTTAGAACAGTGATTGATAATATGAACACATTTGGTAGAGTGGTTGTTTGTGGAGCAATATCGGAGTATACTGATATAAGAAAGAGAGCATCACTAGATTTGGTGAATGTTATATACAAGAAAATCACCATACAAGAATTTTTAACTCCTGACTTCATGATTCACTATTTTCAAAATTTTATGATAAAAACATTAAATCATCTTCGAACTAACAAATTACAAGTGATTGAAGACATTACAATGGGTATGGAAAGCGTCACTTCTGCTTTTTAAGGCCTCTCCAATGAAATTAATATTGGAAAGAAAATTGTTATGTTAGTAGAAGAGGAAGAAGGAAAAGATTATAGAAAAAAGAGTATGACATATAGAGCATAAAGTTTAAATGTCAGACTTTTCACGTTTATGTATGTAGTGTATGGTGAACTTTATATTAACAATAAGAATAAGAATAACACCGTCATTTTTATATTTAAGCTTGCTAAAATAAAGGATTCATATGGTGTCATTATCCAAAAATTAGTCTTCGTTCACTTTTTTACATAAATTAAAAAAGTTAATTGCAATAAACACATTGATAAAAAATGAGTGGGGAAAGCAGGGGAGAGAGGGGAGGGGAAGACGGCTCTAGGATTTTCGAAGACGCTGGTTTAGCTGATGGTAGGGGTCAGGGAGCAGGGTCCATGACGATAGTGGAGTAAGGGTGGATGGCTATGCTTTGGGTTTGGCGAAAGGGACATGAAAAGGGAAGAATGTCATGGAGGCTGGGCAGGGTCTGGTGATGAACGGATTTTTGTGTGGTCTAGAATTCACAAATAAGTTATCGTTGCAAGTATAGCTTCTAAACCCACTAAAATCCTTTCATACAAAAGTTTGGTTGTCACAAGTAACAATCCCCTAGTAAAATTGATAACCGAAGTATTTAAACCTCGGGTCGTCTCTCAAGGAATTGCAGGGAAGTGTGCTTATAATTGGTTATGGAAAAGTGTGTTTTGGGGTTTTTAAATGTTGAACAAGAAAAGTAAATCGCAAGAGCAAAGCTAATAGCTAATAAAACTCTTGGCAAGGTGTGAGAATTATAAGTCCTATCCTAGTTATCCTTATCAATTGTGATGAGAATTGTTCATTGCTCCCACTTAGTCAACCTCCAACTGTGAAGGTAAGTCAAGTGGATAAATCAATATTGAATCCTCAAGTCCTACTCAACTCCTAAGGAAAGACTAGAGTTAGCGGAATTTAAGTCAATTGGCAACTTTCAATTAACAATCAACAAAGGAGTTTGATAATTCAAGAGTCTCCAATTACTCAACCAAAGCCAAGAATATAAAAATCTAACTTAAAACCCTCCCAAGCATTTTATCAAACACTTGGAAGGCACCACATAAAAACGTAGAAAATCAATAAGAGATAATAAAATCCAAACAACCAATTGAAAGCATCAATAACATAAATTAAAGAAAACAATCATAAATCTGAAATACTTCAAATTGCATAAAATAGAAAATCAAATCTAACATGGAGTTCATTGATCTCTTGTTTTTGTAGTTGTAGATTCCTTTAATTCTTGCATTTAATAATGATTACTTCTATTGCACTTTATGTGTTTGTTGAAATGCCTCTTCTAGATATAGTATAGATTTTGTTCCTCTTGGCCTAGGTAGAGTAATTAGTGACACTTGAGTTATCTAATTCCTTTGTTGATTGGTAATTGGAGAGATTGCTAATTGGTTTGGAGTGCACTAAAGCTAGTCTTTCCTTGGGAGTTGGCTAGGACTTGTGGCTCAAGTCAATTCATCCACTTGACTTTCCTTTATTTAGTAAGGGTTAACTAAGTGGTAGCAATGAACAATTCTCATCACAATTGAGGAGGATAACTAGGATAGGACTTCTAATTTTCATACCTTGCCAAGAGCCTTTTATAGTTGTTAGTTTATTTTCATTGCCATTTATTTTTCATGCTTCTTATCCAAAACCCCAAAATAACTCATAACCAATAACAAGACACTTTATTAGTAATTCCTAGGGAGAACGACCCGAGGTTTAAATACTTCGGTTTATAGATTTTAGGGGTTTGTACTTGTGACAAACAAATTTTTGTATGAGAGGATTAGTGATTGGAAGAATGTAGAAGGAACAATACTAGATCTACAACAAAATATAAGAACAACATAAAGGGAATTACAACAAAAGAGTAGAAGAAGATGAATGTAGCAACAAAGAATTGAAAGATAGAAGTGGAAGAAAGCAAATATTAAAACCTAGATCTAAGAACCAAACCTAATCCTAATCCTAATTCTAGAGAGAAGAGAGAGCTTCTCTCTCTAGAAACTAACTCTAAACTAATCCTAATGAGTGTGAATGAATTAATGTCCCTTTGCTCTTCAATCCTTGGCTTTAAATAGCATCTTTGGCGCCAAAGTTGGTTGGGATTGGACCCCACAACCCTTGAGAATTCGTTGGTCACGTTTTCATTAAAAAATCATAAACCAGCACCGACGCGTACGCGCACAGCACGCGTACGCGTCCATGGGGTAATTCGCAGGTGCGCGCAAGCGCCAGGTGCGCATGCGCGTCCATGGGCGAGTTCAACTTCTTTGACTTTTCATGATTTCTCCACTTTGCATGCTTTCCTCTTCACTCCTTTGATCCATTCCTAGCCCTTTTCAATCTGAAATCACTAACAAACATATCAAGGCATCTAGTGGAATCAAAGGGAGATTAAAACCATCAAATTAAGGGTCTAAAAGCATGTTTTCACATCTAAGCACAAATAAGGAGACAATCACAAAACCATGCTATTTCATTGAATAAATGTGGGTAAAAGGTGATAAAAGCCCTTAAAATCAATACAAGATAAACCGTCAAAACGGGGTTTATCATTCATAAACCAATTTGGGGAATAAACGAATTAACAAGAGAAATAAGTAAACCAAAGAATTAGAACAATTAAAGCAGAAGAAACCCAAATTGAAGCAAGATAGAATTCTGAAATTAAGAAAAGCTAAACCTAAATCCTAAAACCTAGAGAGAGGAGAGAGCCTCTCTCTCTCTCTCTCTCTCTAGAAAACTATATCTGAAACCTAAATTGTGAATAATGAGAAGTGATGTATGAATGAATCATGATTTCCCCACTCTGCAGCTTCTATTTTGTGTTTTCGGGCTTGGAACTGGGCCAAAATGGAACCTAGAAACCGCCGCCAACGTTTTTTGCACGTGGTGCATGTCACGTGTACACGTCAGTCACGCGTACGGGCCAGGTACGCGCACGTGTCGCTGTGCAAATCTCTAAATCACATGCACGCGTTAGGTATGCGCACATGTCACTCCTCGCTGGTTATCTCCTTCAATTCTTGTACTCGTTCCATTTGTGCAAGCTTTCTCTCCATCCTCTAAGCCATTCCTAACCTATATTGCCTGAAAATATTTAACGCATGGATCACGACATCGAATGGTATAAAGGGGGATTAAAAATACACAATTTAAAAGCTTAGGAAGCAAGTTTTCAATCATTGAACAAAATTGGAAAGGAATTGTAAAATCATGCAAATTGTATGAATAAGTGTGAGAATAGTGGATAAAATCCACTCAATTAAGCACAAGATGTACTACGAAATAGTGGTGCATTAAATCTTCCCACACTTAAACATTAGCATGTCCTCATGTTAAGCTCAAGAGAACTAAAAGAGTGAAGGCAAAATGATAGGATGTATGCAATGTAACCTATCTATATAATGCAACTACATGCAAAAAAAGATTCTACCTACTTGGTGAAAAGTAAATAAACCTTTCAAGAACAAATATGAAATGGATTTCACTAATTCAAATCATAAAAATGAAGTACAAATAGACTTGCAGAAGAAAATAGCTCATGAAAGTCGGAAACAAAGAATCGAGCATCGAACCCTTACTGGAAGTATATACACTCTAATCGCTCAAGTGTCTAAGGTTCGATTCTCTCAATTCTCTACTAACCTTTCTTTCTAAGACTTGGTCTTCTTCTACCAATCAACAGAAATTTAATGCACAGATACACATATCAAGAGGTCTTTTAAGGGTTGTAATGGGGTTAGGGTCAAGGTAGGATTGTATTTGGTCAAGTGGACTAAAATCTGAATCCTTAATTAACCTAAATTTTCCACCTAACTTAAGACAATCCATGTAGTTACAATGCAGATCTTAACTACCTATTAACTATGTTTTCCACATATTCATGCATCCCAAATTTAAGTACAAATCATATGCATTGCTACCAACATTTACTTTGGGGTATTTTGTCCCCTTTTTATTATATTTTTTATTATTTTTTTATTTTTCTTTTTATTTTTATTTTCTTTTGTTTTTCTCAATGCATATGATTAAGGTATTGAATGCAAGAATATGTGCTTAACCATCTTTTTCACAAATTCACCAAAAATATACAATACCCAATTCTCAAACCAAATGTTTCTAAACCCAAATTTTCCACACTTAATTCATGAGCACTCTCACTAGTCTAAGATAACCAAGGATTCAAATTAAGGACATTATTGTTTTTTGCTTAGAGTTAATGATGTGATAAAATAAAGAACAAATAGGGTAAAATAGGCTCAAATTGGTTTGCAAAAGATAATGAAAGGGTAAGGCCATATAGGTATGTAAGGTGAGTGAAACAAGGCCTCAATCATATAAGTATATGCATACATTAAACCATGAAAATATAGAATCAAGCAAGATATAGATCACAATTTTTGAGAGAACAACACACACCAAGAATAAAATATTGGTTGATAAGATGCAACCGAACAAATAGGATCAAAATCTCACTGGTTTTGTGTGTTCGAGCTTTAAAACCATGTTCCAAAATAAAATTTCTTCAAACAAGTTTAACAAAAATTTTAATTCAAATTAGTGAAATGCTATAAAAATTTTATTGTAAAGAAAAATATTACTTCAACTAAGTAGTTGGTAAAATATGCACAAAATGTAAAAAAATATGCAATCAAACATGCAAATGCAACAATAAACTAATAAAGGGAATCCCACATTGGTGTTGAGAAAGAACTAACTAACCCGCGGAAGTCGGTATGGACCTCCCCACACTTAAAGATTGCACCGTCCTCGGTGCATGCTGAGATGCGCAAGTGGGCGGGTTGCTCTAGCTGATGCTTTTCTCCAAAGATTGTGCAACAGACTTGTTTATTGCTCCAGTTAGAAACTTTTCCTTTTTCCTCTTGGTGGCCATCCTGAAAGAAGAGAAAAAGGAAGGGAAAGAACCTACAAGCAAAGATATGAAAAGAAATAAAACATATGTGGGCTAGTGCCAAATAAAAAGGTTCTCAACTACATAGTAGCTACAACATGTAAGTGAGAAAAACAATAGAAGCACAGGGCATGTCAACTAAATAGCAAACAAGTCAAGAAGCACCCAAAGTAATGCAAGAAATATGTAACAATTGAATAAGAAAATTTTTTAACACCAATTTAAAAATAACAAATATAGAAAAAAAGGAGAAGAAACAATAAAGTCAAAATGCCATGAATGCGAGTATGCAAACGTAACAAATAGAAGAAAAGAAAGGGAATAAGGAGGAGAGGGAAGGAGGAGAAAGAAGTAGGATTGAGAGAGAAAGAATTGGGATTTGGAAGGAGGGAATAATTGAAATCTGGGCGGCACGCTAGTGAAGTGAGGCAGTGTGTGCGACGTGCACGCGTACGCATGGGTCGCAGAAAGTTCAAGTGACGTGTAAGCGTCTGGGACGCGTACGCTTGCTCTCAGTTTGTGCGAATCGCACGAAGGCAGCCCGGCACATGCACAACTCTCGGGTTGATGCGCATGAGGGCTAGATAGATAGATGACGCGTGCGTGTCAGGTATGCGCACATGTGGACGGGGACAAAGTGAAAATGACGCGCACGTGTCAGGGACGCATACGCGTGATGAAGGTTGTGCTTCTAGCACAATTCCAGCCCTAAGCCATCACAACTCTCTGGCCAAACACCTATTATGCCGATTTCCAGGGTCACGCATACAGTATCAGGAACACTTACGCGTGGTCTGGCAAATGCGCAAGCGACGCGCACGCGTCAGCGCAAGACACGCTTCCAGCACCACTCTGGCCCAACTCTTGGGTCAATTCCTTGGTGGTGTAAACTCACACATGACGCGCACGCGTCAGGGACGCTTGTGCGTCGAACACCCTTTTTTTTGAAGCAAAATGCAGACTGCAGAATGCAGAATACAGATGATTACGCAAAACTTATGAATGAAGACTGATAAAAACAAAATGAAATAAAGCTAAGAATGAAAAAGAACGATCATACCATGGTGGGTTGTCTCCTACCTAGCACTTTTAGTTATTGTCCTTAAGTTGGACATTTGGTGAGCTCCTTGTCATGGTGGCTTGTGCTTGAACTCATCTAGGAATCTCCACCAAATTTTGTAATTCCAATGGCCTCTGGGATCCCAAACTAGGCGCAAAGAGCCTTCAAGCAAGTTAAAGCACGTGACAAGTCCCCAAGAGTCTTGATGGCTAGAATGAATTTCGGGGTCCCAAACCTTGCTTTTACACCCGTCTTCTTGTTGATCAACATTGTTCCACCCGGGTGGCAAGCAATCTGAATTCTCACTGAAGCGGCCAAACAGCTTCCTAGACCCATTCAATTAAGCTCAACACCAACCCTTGCACTTCAATTTGGAGCGTGCAACCATATCGAACCTTGCCTGACAACTCCTACCACTAACCATCTCCCTCTTACTCTTAAAGTCACAAAGAGCTCTAAGTTGACCATCCGTCTCAAGTAAACCATTTTCAAGTGGGATTATAAAGCTTGGAGATAAGAGGGTTACCTACTTGAATGTTATATTGAATGATAATGGCTTTGGGAGAGGTGTTTCGAATGATCCTGCAAGCTCCACTCCCTTATGTTCTTCCTTGACAACTTTCACCTCTTTGCCAGCTTCTTCAATTTCAACCTCTTCCTCTTGGTAGTTTTCTTCCAATTCAATCTCCTCTTCATTTATTACCAAGGGCATGGGAGAGAATTCAATTGTAGATAAGGATTCATCAATGATTGACTCAATCTCTTGATCAACCTCTTCAAAGTCTTCAACCATGATATGCCTTGGAGGTTGTGCACCCTCCTCAACATCAATTTCAAACTCCTTAGAAGGAGGCTCTATAACTTGAGGTTCCCATGGAGGTTCCACATCTCCTAAGTCTTCAACCACTTATTCCTTGTCTTCATTAACCATAGGTTCCTCCAATTGTTCCAACACAGAGCAACATTCCTCATGTTCCACCGGGATTTTCGATCTCTCCTTTGTGCTATGCTCTTCATTTGATTCCCCACATGCAGCCATGGGGGAGCTTGGAGTGCTCACGTATTGGGATGCTAATTGATTTACTAACTCACCCAAGGCGGACGTGAAGTTTAGCACACTCTTGCTCATCTTTTCTTGCCCTTGAAGAATAGCACTAAGGGCGTTGTTATCCAATGGAGGTTGGGGTGGATAGGAGGGTTCATTTTGTTGGGGGAAAGGGCTCATAATACGGAGGTGGTTCTTCTTGATAAGGATATGGAGATGGTGTATATTGAGGTGGTGGTTCTAAGTATGGCTCATAAGGCTCTTGGTATGGTGGGTAAGGGTTAGGGTCATATGGGAGTGTTTGGTGGAAAGGGGCTTGTGAGTATGGTGGTTCAAAATTTTGTTGAGGAGGTGGTCCATAAGCATGTGGTGGTGGTTGGTGACATGTACAACTAGGACTACCACATTCATTCGATTGGTATGCATTAGGATTGGAGTTAGACCTATATGAGACCGGGGGAGGTTGTTGCCAAGAGGGTTGATCAACTCCTTGTGGCTCCTCCCATCTTTGATTGTCCCAATCTTGATGCATATTCTCATTGTAATCTCCTCTTCCTGCAACATAATTGTAACCAAACTCATAGCCAAAGGGGTGAGAGTTCATAGTAGCTAAAGAAAATAAAAACAAAAACTAGTAAAAATAAGCAACTAATTCCTAAACTCACAAAAACTAGCAAACAAGCAAACAGCAAATATTTACAATAACCAATAATAAGGCACACGTTTGCAATTCCTCGGCAACGGTGCCATTTTGATGAACGAATTTTTGTGTGGTCTAGAATTCACAAATAAGTTCTCGTTGCAAGTATAGCTTCTAAATCCACTAAAATCCTTTCATACAAAAGTTTGGTTGTCACAAGTAACAAACCCCTAGTAAAATTGATAACCAAAGTATTTAAACCTTGGGTCGTCTCTCAAGGAATTGCAAGGAAGTGTGCTTATAATTGGTTATGAAAAAGTGTGTTTTGGGGTTTTTAAATGTTGAACAAGAAAAGTAAATCGCAAGAGCAAAGCTAGTAGCTAATAAAACTCTTGGCAAGGTGTGAGAATTATAAGTCCTATCCTAGTTATCCTTATCAATTGTGATGAGAATTGTTCATTGCTCCCACTTAGTCAACCCCCAACAATGAAGGTAAGTCAAGTGGATAAATCAATATGAATCCTCAAGTCCTAGTCAACTCCTAAGGAAAGACTAGAGTTAGCAGAATTCAAGTCAATTGGCAACTTTCAATTAACAATCAACAAAGGAGTTTGATAACTCAAGCGTCTCCAATTACTCAACCAAAGCCAAGAATATAAAAATCTAACTTAAAATCCTCCCAAGTATTTTATCAAACACTTGGAAGGCACCACATAAAAACGTAAAAAATCAATAAGAGATAATAAAATCCAAACAACCAATTGAAAGCATCAATAACATAAATTGAAGAAAGCAATCATAAATCTGAAATACCTCAAATTGCATAAAATAGAAAATCAAATCTAACATGGAGTTCATAAACCAATTTGGGGAAATAAACGAATCAACAAGAGAAATAAGTAAACCAAAGTACTAGAAAAATTAAAGTAGAAGAAACCTAAATTGAAGCAAGGTAGAATTATGAAATTAAGAAAAGCTAAACCTAAATCCTAAAACCTAGAGAGAGGAGAGAACCTCTCTCTCTCTCTAGAAAACTACATCTGAAACCTAAATTGTGAATAATGAGAAGTGATGTATGAATGAATCATGATTCCCCCACTCTGTAGCTTCTATTCTGTGTTTTCGGGCTTGGAACTGGGCCAAAATGGAGCCCAGAAATCGCCGCCAGCGTTTTCTGCATTTTTTGCACGTGGCGCATGTCACGCGTACGCTTCAGTCATGCGTACGCGTCGATGATCTTCTTCGCGTGTCACGCGTACGCGTCAGGTACGCGCACGCGTCGCTGTGCAAATCTCCAAATCACGTGCACGTGTCAGGTACGCGCACGTGTTGCTTCTCGCTGGTTATCTCCTTTAATTCTTGTGCTCCTTCCATTTGTGCAAGCTTCCTCTCCATCCTCTAAGTCATTCCTACCCTATATAGCCTAGAAACACTTAACGCACGGATCACAGCATCGAATGGTATAAAGGGGATTAAAAATACACAATTTAAAGGCTTAGGAAGCAAGTTTCAACCATAGAACAAAATTGGGAAGGAATTGTAAAATCATGCAAATTGTATGAATAAGTGTGAGAATAGTGGATAAAATCTACTCAATTAAGCACAAGATGTACCACGAAATAGTGGTGAATCATCTGGCTCATCTCTTGACAAGACACGTGGGAGTGATAAGGAGGATAGATGACAAGGATCGACATAGGATATGGGTTTAGGAGAGAAGAATGTGAAGGGCGATGAACGTTTCAGGGTTTGTTTTAGAGATAAGGTTGTGGGAGAATCCTTCGCTAAGGTCTCTCACATGGTGGATTCTTTGGATGCATATAAGATGGCTACCATCACCGATGGAGATGTTCTTATTGTGGTATTCACAGAGGAAGCTAGGGACATCCTTTCTGTGCCCCACAGGGATGCCATCATCATCAAAGTTCTTGGTAAATCTTTTAGTCATATTGCTATTACGCACAAACTGAGAGGAGTTTTGAGAACCATAGGTGGTTATGAGGTGTTGGACGTTAGTTTTGGGTATTTTCTCATGAAGTTTGACTTATGAAAGGATAGAGAGCGAGTTCTCCTATGAGGTCCATGGATGATTGCTGAAAATTATGTAGCAGTGAATCCTTGGTGTTCATCTTTTCATCCGGTTGAGAATTCTTTTGGCTCCACTATAGTCTAGATAAGTATCACAGGACTTAACATCTGCTACTATAGTGAGAAGGCTATCCTAAATATAGCAAGAATGTTGGTATCGGTGTTGTACTTTCTCAAGAAGGCCGACCAATTATTTTCTTCAGTGAAAAGCTTAATGACGCTAAAATGAAGTATTCCACTTATGACAAGGAGTTTTATACGATCGTGTGAGCATAAGCCACTGGAGCCATTATCTATAGCCTAAGGATTTCATCTTGTATACTGATCACGAGGCTCTTAAACATACTAATTTCCAACAAAAGTTGAATCGATGCCATGCAACTTGGGGTTAGTTTCTACAATATTTTCCATTTCTCCTTAAGCATAAATCTGGGACTCAAAATAAGGTTGCCGATGCCTTAAGCCAATGACACACTATCCTTTCCACTCTACAAATTAATGTTGTTGGCTTTGAGGTTGTAAGGGAATTATATGAAGAAGATCCAGATTTCAGAGAAATCTGGACATGCTGCTTGCAACAACCCTATCGACAATTCTTCATTTAAGATGGTTATCTTTTCAAGGGTAATCAGTTGTACATTCCCCGTTATTCATTACGGCAATCAATTATCTGGGAGACCCATAATGGAGGATTAGCAGGACACTTTGGATGGGACAAAACGTTGGCTCTCATAAAAGAGAAATTCTATTGGCCAAAACTTGAGCGGGATGCTATTCAACACATTCAGAGATGCCAAATTTGTCACATTGCTAAAAGTGGGAATCAAAACACTGGTTTGTACAAGCTGTTGCCTATTCCGAAGGCTCCATGGAAAGATGTTAGCATGGACTTCGTCGTGGGATTACCTAAGACACATAGGCAAAAGGATTCTGTTATGGTGGTTGTTGACCGATTCTCGAAAATGGCTTATTTTGTACCTTGTTATAAGACAGATGATGGCTCCTACATATCATATTTGTACTTTATAGAAGTTGTACGCTTGCATGGTATCCCTCAAATAAACGCTTCAGGAGGACTTTTTGGAGAAAAATGGGAACTCACCTACAGTTTATCTTTGCTAGTCATCTGTAAACAGATGGTCAAATAGAAGTGGTCAACAAAAGCATGAGAAATTTGCTACGAAATTTTGTGGACAAACACCCTCGCTAGTGGGATCTTGTGCTGCCATAAGCCAAGTTCTCCTACAACAATTCCATTAGTCAAACCACAGAGAGGTGTCCGTTCGAGGTGGTATATGGCAAGTGACCCGTGAGTCCTTTAGACCTTCTGCCGTTACCAACTCCTCAAGAGTATAGTCAAATGCTGATGAACGTGCTTAACAAATCAAGAAACTCCACGAGGAGGTACGACAGAAGATATTGCATCAAACTACTCAGTATGAGGTGCAAGCCAACAACTATAGGAGACCAAATATTTTCAATGTCGAAGATTTGGTATGAATTCATCTGAGAAAGGAATGATTTCCTAATTCTTACGAGAAATTATCTCCTCGAGCGGATGAACCATTCAGAGTCTTGGAGCGCATTAATGATAATGCTTACAAGATTGAGCTTCTAGGAAACTATGGAGTATCTGTCACTTTTAACGTTGCTGATTTGTCACCCTACTATGAAGAAGATGCAAAATCAATAGGAGATAAGACCAAGCCTCTTCCAACCCAAGGAGAATGATGCAGGAGCATCTATTAGATTATTAGAAATATTAGTTAAAGTAGTAAAGTTTAGTTATGTTATTATAATATGCATATGAATTAGTCCCACATCGCTCAATACTCAAAGGCTCCCCCTCCCCTTACTACTATAAATAAGTCCATGTATTTTTTTTATCACGCAACTTGAGAAATAAACACTTTTTATATGAGTAAATGCCCAAAATAGTCCCTCAAATTCAAATCGGTGTTCAATTCAGTCCTTTAATTTTCTAAATGACCAAATAAATCCCTAAAATTCAGAAACGTGCGTCCCCGTTAGTCCCTCCCAGAATTGCCGTCTTAACGTTGCTGATGTGGAACGTTAACTGCCATGTGGGCGTTCCAGCTGGATGCTGATGTGTGCCAAGGTTGAATTTGTTTCAAATTGGTATCTGGAATTGCCTAATATCACCCAAATTAGTCCATTGCAATTATAAAACCCTAATTTTCTTGTCTTCTTCGATTCTGCTTCTCTTCTCTGACTCTCCTTCTCTTCTGTTCGACATCTCTTCTTCGCCGTAAAACCCAAATTGATTTCTTGTCTGTGTGAGTGATGATGGGTGGTGGCGAGAAAAGCCAAAGTAGCTCAAGTAGGAACAACGCCGCAGGCAGACCTTATGGAAACAAAGGAATGCGAAATAGGGGAGGTAAGAACGGTGTTTTCTGTTATTGCGGGCTTTGAACGGTGATGAAGCACTCAACAACTGCAGAAAATCCTGGTAGACCATTTTATGGTTGTCCGAACTATGAGGTAAGGTTATGGCTGTGAAGAAAATGTTAAGATGGTTTGAGTTTGAGTTTGGATTCACCTGCATTTTTTACTTTGCAGTATGGAATTCACTGTAATTTTTTTCGCTGGGCTGATGGGTGTGAAGATCAAGTTTCTGCAGCACCCATTCCACTAGAAGTTTTGCATGAGTTAAGTTGGAGGATGACAACCTTGGAGAGTGATGTTAGGACCGTGAAGATGATGACAATGATGCTGCTGGCTTTTGTTGTTACTTTTGGTGTGTGTTTAGGTTTTAGTTTGTTGGGGTTTATATTCAACAAATGATGATAATGTTATGAAATTTTAAATTTCTTAAGTGGTATGTAATGTCTTGATGAAGATGGAATGCAATGAATTGAAACACTAATTTGACATGAGTTCAACTCTTGATGCTGCAGTTATTCTGCTAAAAATTGTGTTCAACTAAACCAGAAAGAGATAAATCACAAGATGAACTAAACCAAAAACTTCATTAATTTAAGATAACTAATACCGAAACAAGTGTTGTTTGTGCTAAAGCACATTGTGCATAACATAGTATCACAATCCAAAACATCATAGGCCATAACAACATTCAAAGGCCATACATACAAGTTTGATAGGTTACATTAAAAAAAGGCAGAATTCTTTAAGCATAACATTCAGCTACAACAACATGAACTCAAAAAGCCACCACACTTTGTGCTGGTTAGACAATTTTCCTTGGTGGGTTGGATCCTGGATTTGGAACAAATTTCAAGAAGGAGGCAAGTTTTTCAGAGGTTGCTGCACTAGCTCCCTGAATAGTCTCTCTTGAAATCTCAGTTGGATGTGGAGCAGCCGCAGCAGTAGCAGCAGTGGATGAAGTTGTCCTCTTGACAGGGAGTTTATCTATGCGTCTCTCACATTTAGTTCTCAGATGGCCTTTCTTTGCAATCTTTGTAGTCTTTACAGCCTATGATATCAACAACAACAATACAAGAGTCATTATATGGATTTGTTTGTTTCCATATTTATCAATAGCAACAATATCAATAACAACAATACCTTAGTTGCAGGTTCTTGTTCAGCTCCTAGACCCCCTTCAGCAGCAACTTGTCCTCCTTCAGCCCCAACCTCACATTCTTCAGTAACAACCTCCCCTTTGTTACCTTTAGAACCGGTGTCACCCTTATCTGCAGCATCTTCAGCAGCCTTTGCAGCAGCTGCTTGCTCATCAGCCTTTTGTTTCTTTGATATTCTACAACTCCTTGTTGTGTGACCAACATCCCCACATGTCCCGCATGTGAATTTGCCATATTTTCTCTTCAATTTTGTTGCTGTGCGCTCTTGGCTCCCCCGAACAGGTGCCTTATGTTGATCCTTTTTTCTTGCATAATGTGATGGCCTGCCACGGGGTTTGCTCCTTACAGGATGTAAGCAATGGAGGTATTCTGATGTTTCCCACAACTGTTGGCCTCTTACCGGGTTGATATGGTACTCATAAGTCTTGTTGTATGAGTCCATTGTTAGCCATGCATGGACATAATTCTCAGGTCTACCATTCATGACTGAAATCGCAGCTATTGCATGACGACAAGGTAACCCTACCAAATAAAAAATTTGAGTAACTAAGTGTGTTGATAGGTATACTACGGTGCAATTACACAAAAAAATAAAAACAGTCAAACAAAATAGTACTTACCCGATAACTGCCAAGACCTGCAGCTACATGTTTGGTTTCCCAAATCAACCACCACATTATGTGGTTCACCATGCACTTCAAACATCACTTCAGCCGCATCTCCAGACCACATTGGTGTATAGTACCTGCTGTAATGCCTTTCCTTTGCAAGTCTACTTTGTTGAATCGGAGGTAAGTATCCCATATGGCTAGAGAGTTTCAGTTTGTTCCTTGCCATAGTAGTCATGGCATACCTCCTAACCTCCTCCAGTAAAGTCAAGACGGGCTTACATCTGTATGGTTTGGTGGCAGCGTTGAACACCTCACACATGTTGTTGCAGACATTGTCAACCTTTGGAAAGTCCTTGTAGTGAGCCCTGGTCCATGCCTGCCTAGGGAACTTGTCTAAATATGCCCACGCCTTCTCATTCACCCTCTTTATAGACTGCATATGTCCGTTGAATTCCTGGACAGTCATGGCTCTAACACACTTCCAAAGCAAACTCTTCAAGTGTGAGTCCTTCCATTGTTTCTGAAAGTTTTGCCAAAGGTGCCACGCACAGAAGCGGTGATGCGCACCTGGCATAACTTCACGCAATGCTGGGATTAAACCCTACAAGATAACAAAGTAGTCACCTAAAAACCTGAGCAAATAACAGATTCTTAATTTTTACCAGATATATAATAATAAATTGAAAAACAGGTTCTATTTTGAACTTATGCGCTTAAGGATTCTTAAATTCTGCAATCGCCATAACAATAGTATATAGGTTACCATATACTGAAATTCTTAAATTCTTAAATTCTGCAATTCTCCAAAATAGTCATTCAAATTTGGTTCATTAATCCAAAATGGTCCTTCAAATTTGGTTCATTAATCCAAAATGGTCCTTCAAATAATTTATCGTGCATCTAATTAAAGCATATAGGTTAGGTTACCTTCTACATATCAGAGATGAAGCACCAACCATGCTCTGTCTGATCTCCAATGTCTTCCTGCAAGAGCTCCAAGAACCACTTCCAGTTGTCTTTGTTCTCATTATGAACAATTGCCCATGCAATTGGATACACATGATTGTTCGCATCCTGACCCATGGCGCACAGCAGCCATCCTCCATAATAGGTCTTCAAAAAAGCCCCATCAAGTCCTATCAAGGGTCTGCAGCCACCCACAAAACCTTTCTTGCATCCATGCAAACACACATAAAACCTTTCGAAGACACCTTCTCCGTTAGGCATTGGACTAACACCTAACTTGACAGTTGAGCCCGGATTAGACCTCAACAGCTCCTCCGCATAATCTCTGAGTTTAGCATACTCAGTAGCTTCATCACTCCTCACTATTTTCCTTGCATCACCCAAAGCTCTTATAATTGTAGTCCTAGACAGTTGTATTCCAGTTTTTGCTTTAAAGTAGTTAAAGACCTCACTGTGTCTAAAAGCTGGGAGCTTCCTAACCTTCTTAACAAGTATGTCAGTTACCCAAGACCTAGTTGCACATCTATTCTTGAAAGTTCTCTCACATGTATGATCATCATTAAATGTCTTAATCTGCTAACATCCATTCGGTTTGCTATAAGAACAAAACACCATCCAGGGACAATCTTCATTCTTGCATACCACCCTACATCTAGTAGTATCATTTTTTTTGTACCTTACACCCCTACCCTCTTGCAATGTATAATTTCTAACCCCTTTCTTAAAGGCATCCCTAGTGGTAAACTCCATACCTAGCTCTAATCTCACATGTCCAAACTTGGCAGCATCATTGAAGATGGGATTCGCAGCTGGGTCTGCTTCATCTTCAGAGTCTGGTGGAGTCTTCAGTTCATCAGACTTCCAGCTATCATCAGAGAAAGACACTGCCATACAAATTTATACATTACATCACCAACAGAAACATAATAAAATCAATACATATGCACATTAATTATAATATGCGGTACATACATTGCAAGTTTTCTTCGTTCTCATCATCATCTACCTCCTTTTCATAATCAGATGCATCCATTGATGGGGGACGAGAAGTATCTTCATCATTAACAACCTTTTTCTTGCCTTTGTCTTTGTCACTGGCAGTCTTCCTTTTTCTCCTATCACTGCTAGGACCAACATCATCATTGTTGTCACTGCTTGAGTCGAGAGAGTCAAGTGGCATGTGTGGCTTGTATAAATTGTCCTCTGCAGACTCATAAGAATCAGATGAGCTATCAAGATTCAACTGAACTAGCTCCTTGCTTGCTTGTTTTCTCCAGCCTTGTGATCTTGTGATATACCTTCTAGGCATTTTGGTAGACGTGTTGAATTTAAAGTTAATAGGCTTGGATTGTTTTTTTGATGCGCTGTTTTTTTTAATTTGTGCATTCTTGGTTGAAGGAGTGGGTTGAGACCAAACTTTTTGAGACACAGGTTTGGATGTAATGGGATTTGGTTGGGATAGAGATTTAGGGGACTTCGCCTGTGAACATGATTTGTCGCCATTAAAATTCAGGGCAGTTGAACTTCGTGTACTGGGCTTCGAGGGAGTGGGCTGGGGGGCAGTGGGCTGGGCTGGGAGGCAGTGGGTTGGGGGGGAATGGGCTTCGGAGCAACGGGCTGTGTCACAGTGGGATGGGGGGCAGTGGCTTGGGGGGCAGTGGCTTGGGAAGCAGTGGCTTGGGGGGCAGTGGAGATGGGGCAGTGGGTAGTGGACAGTGGACTTGGTGCAGTGGATTTCAGTTCAACTGGGATAAAGGTAACTGGTTCTTCAAGTTGACTTAATATTGTGCTGGTTTTCTTCACAGATTCAACACCTTCTACTATATCTTCTTCCATGCCTTCCATTCCGACCTTCTGGCCTATAGCACCATCCTCCTCAGACAAATTCATTACATCAATTATCTCAGGAATCGAAGTTCCGTGCTCAAAATAGATGTGGATGACGTTGTTATTCTCATGGCAGTGCTTGATCATATCAACAAGGTCCTGGTCCACTTTCAATCTCCTAAGACCAAATTCCAACACATGTTTAGGCTCCAGATACCAACATGCTTCAGCCTTATCATACCCCAACTCTTTATAATAACCTGTTACCGCAAACACGTCAAGATAGTCTTCATCAACTCCAACCCATTCATCATACAAGTCAGAAGTGTAGATAAAATTTCCCTTAGGATCTGTCTCAAACGCTCCACCATGGTGGAAAACAAGTCTCAATCGATCAGGCATCTGAAGTTTACAGCACAATGCACAAAACAGACAGGATTATTCATTTTGTCGCAAAACAGCCATATTGCAAAGAACTAGAAATCAAACTATATTTGTAATAAGGATGCATATATTTACTTCCTACTGACTATAACTTAAACAAGATTATGATTTATGTGGTTACAAGTTTCATATTAGAAACCCTAAACCCTAACATTTGCGCCATCAACAACCACAACATTCTAAACCACTCCCTTACATACACAACAACGCATTCACACATAAGTATCAACAACCCTCAATGAAAACAAAAAAAATGGAGGAGAATGATCAAGTTTCATATTAGAAACCCTAAACCCTAACATTTGCGCCATCAACAACCACAACATTCTAAACCACTCCCTTACATACACAACAACGCATTCACACATAAGTATCAACAACCCTCAATGAAAACCAAAAAAATGGAAGAGAATGATCAAGTCGAACTGTTACCTCTTACCGTCGGCACTTAACGAAGGTGATGCTTCGTCGATGACTTCTTCACTGACCGGAGAGAACAGATGCTAAGGATGATCCTCGCCGATGAAATGTTGAGTGGGAAGTATGGGAGAATGAAGGGACGTAGGAGAAGAGAAAGGTTTTCTGAAATTTTGGTGGGAAACGTTGAAGTGGAAGGGGGGACCAACAACAATTGTTTATTCAAAGGGGGAGAATACGTTATTTCAAACGACGTCGTTTTACAGGTTTAGGGCACCCACAACTCAAACAACGTCGTTTAATAGAATGCCCACATGGCAGTTAACGTTCCACATCAGCAACGTTAAGACGGCAATTCTGGGAGGGACTAACGGGGACGCACGTTTCTGAATTTGAGGGATTTATTTGGTCATTTAGAAAATTAAAGGACTGAATTGAACACCGATTTGAATTTGAGGGACTATTTTGGGCATTTACTCCTTTTTATATTATAAGCTTTGCGCTTATCTCCTCTAAACTCTTTTGAGAATAACGGGGTACATTCTTGACCTAGCCAACCAAGGTGGGTTCTTGGCTATTTTCACCATAGTTGGGTTGTTAACCTCGCCAAGATTGGTGAGCCAAACAACGTTCCGGCGTCAAATACAACTTGAGATGGCATTTGATGGATGTGGTGCACTGTAAACGATTGCGATAAAACACAATCGTATTAGAACATTAGACAAAAAGAATAAATTGGAGTAAGAACAATCATTAAATTATCAAAAGAATAATATAATAGAATGAGTATATAAAAAATACTATAAAAAATTATAAATTGTATTTTTAAAGGATCAACTTCGAAGAAAAATGAAGAATACATTCTTATTCTATAAAGTAGTCAAGGAAAAATAATAAATTTAAAATATAAGTTAACTCTCAGATCTAGGCTCACGAACCACAAAAAAACACTATATAATTCAAATTATACATCATATATTTGCCATGATTGAATAAGCCATTATCATATCATATACATTTTTATCATGATTAGAATCATAAATTTTTGTTTTAATTTTTTAAGGTAGATATTAATATTAACTTGCCAAATTACAGTTAATTTAAAATTATATTACAATGATTAAAAATTAAAATTATTGACAATTAACATAATTATGTATTAAATGCTAATTTGATGTATAATTATAAAAAAATTGTTGACAATTAACATAATTATGTAGAAAACAAAACATAGCAAGTAAAATTAAATTTGTTAACTAATTAAAGTTATGTAAACACACAACTAGAAAATGGATTAATACAGACAGATTTACAGACGGATTTAGTCTTTATTACAGACGAATTTTTGGTTACCGACGAAATTACCGACGGATTTTGTCCCTCTGTAAAAGCCCCGTCGGAAATTATTTACCGACGGATTTTTTCCGTCGGAAAATTACAGATGGATTTTTAGCAGTTACCGACGGATTTTCCCTCTGTAAATTTTCTATCCATTTCCCAAAGGCGACAAACTTTCCGACGGATTTTTCGTCTGTAATTACAGATGGATTTTCCGACGGATTTTCTGTCTGTAATTACAGACGGATTTTCAGACGAATTTTCCGTCTGTAATTTGAACTTTGGAAAATCATCCCACGTTTTGATTACAAACAGAAAATCCGTCTGTAAATCCGTTAGTAAGATAAAATAGATTTTTTTTTAGATTTTTCCATTGCAAAATGAATACTTTAGATTTGTTTTCTAAATTTACTCCATCAAACACTGTAAATTGAAAAAAGAAAGCCAAAAATCACATAAATAAACATAATATTCATTACATGATACCTATAAAATTGGATGTTATTTTTCAACATCATTGGCCAATATCTCATTGTCTTAATAAAAAGTTACGCAAAAAAATAAGATGACCATCTCAATGTTACATGAATGTCACAAATTACACTTAGCACTTAAAGATAGGATAATTGGCAGCATCAAGCTCCATATTAAAAGTTAATTTTGACATCTCCTGACTGAAATAGAATTAAAACCCAAATTAGAATTGGAGTGAATTAGAATGCTTGAATAAAAATAACAACAGGTTTCTTTGTTGACTGAGGACCAGATTCCTCTTCTGGATACAATTTCAAATGGTGATACCTACAAGCACAAAATCCAGTACCATTCATAACAAATAAAAATTTAATAAATGAAAATTAGTACCATTCATAACAAATAAAAATTAAATAAATGAAAATTGGTTCCTCAACTCTAAAGTCTAAAGTCTAAACATAACAAATTCAAAACAAACATGAAGACAGCATAATAAGTAACTAAAACTCACAAATCCAGCTGTTTAGAGGCATTCCTTGAACTGCACGGCCAGTATTTAGAACATAACCATTCATCAGAAAGCTGTCCCTAAAAAGTGGATTCTGCGTAGTTATCATTGTATGTATAATCAAATCATTTGTTTATTCATTGATCATATAGCACTATTAGTTTACAACCAAGGAAACAATTGCAATAAACACCTTTTTTGTATATATAAAAAGGATTTTGGAAAGCCTTTCAACTTCCCTGAAATTGGTGAGGAAAACCATCCTAACAGCTCTGTGGGCCTGTCAGCAATAAACAAATTGGTGAGCAAAACCATCCCTCAAATTGAATATTATTAGTCAGTAAAATGGTAGTTGGTCACTAAATAAGACAACATATAGCAATTCAACAAGGGCATTATATATGCCAATGTATAAGCTGATAAAGGAGGCAGAGAAACACAAATTAACACTTAAATAAAGCAAATTATAGAGCTATAGAAGATCAAACTAAGTCACAAGAGTAACAAAATAGATAAATGCATCTAAGATGGCCCTAGGCTTGTTTTGCTTGATTGGCCCAAGTACAAAGGCTTGGCAAAGGTGAAGGAACAAAACCTGCAACTTTTTAACTATTGTAGCCATTGCTTCCTCAGAGGCTAGCTTGTAATCCCGGAAAGATGAATCTCCATATGCCTAAGACAGAGAAGAACAAACTAAGATATTTTATCAACTATCATAAGCATGTGCCTGTTAAGTTTCTAACTTTTCCAAACACATTTATGAGCACTCAATAATAACAAGAGTGGCCAAATAAATATAATTAATTACCATATTAGCATCTGGAAGTTCTCTAACAACATCATCAACATTTTCAGCAGTTTGTTTTACCTGATTAACACAGATACATACCAACAATTATCCAATGTAAAATAAAGAGAATTGCAAGAATTAGTTAATGATTAGAAAATAAATAGACCAATAATTGTCCCTCTTTGGCAGTATCATCTGCAATGCAGTTGTGAAGAGGCTCCAATTGTTGGCTACCATCAAGTTGAACACCAATAAAATACTGCACTTCTCCCTGTTAATAAAAACACAATCTTAAAACTGGTTAATTAAATTTAGTATGATTATCTATATGTATGTGCGCGCGCGCGTGCATGTTGTACCTTACCTTCTTATCTCGCATAGGTTGCAAATGAAACAAATTCCAAAACTTCTTACCTAAATTATTGAGTAGAAGTTAAGAATCTTCAGTAGCAAGTAGAATAATAAGATTTAAATTGTTAAATTTGTTATTTTTCTCTGTAGAGTGCAGACTGCAGAGTAATCAAAGGATATAGAAAGAATAAATGTTAATTAAAGAAGCTTATATTAATTGTTACCACTCTTTGATAATTAATGAGCTGCATAGTAATTTCTATTTGGTTGTCAATGGCCTCTCTAATTTTTTTCACTGTAGCTCGATCAGTTTCAGGTCCTTGCAGAAATCTAAAATCAACCAAATAGAATCAAGATTAAAATAAGCATCACTATGATCATAGAAACATTTATACATATAATAATTGAAGCCTGTGGAAAAGTTAGAAACAATTACAATAAACACCTTTTTTATCTCAGCTATATCTATCATATTCCTTTTTAAGTTTCTGTTTATCTCTTATCCTATTCAAAACTGGTGACTTAGAATCTCATCCATATTACTAAGTTTTAGAATTCATTATCATCATTTAACTATCCTTCCTTGTTTTACTCACTCTTTTATCTAACCGTGACACATCGTTCCAAATGTTTTTATAGTGAGATTCTTAATCTTTTCTCAAAGGCGGGAAAAGGATTAATGAGTCTTATCTTTTTTTTTCAGCGTCATAGTTAACTAAATTATTTTGGTAACTCATAAGCGAAAATTTATATTCAAATAAGAGTAATAATAATGACATAGACATTATATTTAAGCATTTTGTTAAAATTAATTTTTATATGTTAAAATATGTATTTACAAGTAAATAGTAAAGTATATTTAGATCATTTTACCTGATATTTGGAACCATTCATCAAAAGTTTCAGCAGAGCTAAAAATTTTAGGCAGAAGAAAATTGAGAAGGGCCCAGAGTTCATGAAGATTGTTCTGCAATCACAAAATAAGAAACCACAGTAAATATCCAACTTGTTAGATGATGCATGTTACGAGGGAAAGTGAACTAGAATAAGAGTTTTAAAAGTTACACCAGTCTACGAACAGATAATGCTGCGGGGAGATACAAAAAATAAACAAAAACACAAAACAGCAGTTCTACCAAGTTAACCCAAATTATGAGTACAAATGCATTGAAAATAAGCTTCTCTTAGCAAGCAACAAATTTCCTGCAAGAATTTATATACAAGACCTAGTTAACTCAAGATACATTAACTATCTTGTTTCCAAAAATCAGCAATTTGGAACAATAAATGAACCACACCACCTTTTGCATCTTCGCTCTCCAAAAGCTTTATAAGAAGGTTCCCACCAACTCGCAACACTCCAGTTTCCGCCAAAGTGGATGGATCATCATGGCTTTGTTCACCTTCCTGATTATCACCACCGTCAGCATAAAATGAAAATGCAGCTCTTCTGCCAATAGCCAAATCCAATGCTCGCATCCCTAGCTCCACTGACAGAGCTGCATCTTTAGTTGTGATTCCAGAAACCAAAGGGCACATGTCCGGAAGTATAACAGAAAACCCTTTTTGCTAAAAAGTCAACAGCCAAAACTTGATTGTATTACATTTATGAATGGTGATTGTTGAGCAAAACCACCACCAAAAATTTGGAACCCTAATTCCATAAAATGTTTGTTCAGCATTTTGCCACAACAAAGTCAGTCCATTTTCTTTTATTTGGTAAGTTTCAAGTAAGAGAGGGTACCTGTGGAGAGCCAAGCACCCGGAGCACAGCCGAGGTCCAGTACGGATGAGCCAGCATTGATGAGCTTATGCTGCTTCTGTATATGTACCAGCTGTTAACTCAAAGTTAGTTAGTTAGTTAGAAGAAGAAGAAGAAATAGAAGTTTCGAGAACCTTGAAGGCAGAGCGAGCAACATAGCCAAGGCGCTGAGCTTCCTTGTAGAAGAAATCGGGTACCCCCCGCCGCCCCTCCCCCCATCTCGATCCCTTTTCAAGGTTCAATGAAACTTGCACATTTTCTTTTTAGGCTAATGTTTAAAAGAATTTAATTTACAAATACATCCACGCCACAGTAAAAATAATTATTTTTTATATTATCTTTAAAAAAAACGAATGTATTACATCTGTTAATGTATTAAATTTCGCCTCTTATCTTCTAATTAGGTGGCCCTGAACCTCGTTTTAGTTTTTACTCTCAAGAAAATAAACCAAACAAAACAAGTGCTAGAATATGACTAAAAAAAGATCAATAATAAAAGGAATCAACAGCACTTTCCTATTTCTTTGCTATGCTGTCATGTTCATTGGACAGTTCTACTTACATTCAAGAAATTTTTGGTTGTAACTGTTCACCTCTTGAAGACCTATTGCTTTGAGAAACAGGATCTCTTGAAGTTATTTTTGGTTGTAACTGTTCACCTCCTCAGCTTGCAATCTGATGCTCGAACTCTTCTACAACCTTGCTTAAAATAAATTTAACCAACTGTTCCATGAAGAGAAAAATATTACTTAGAAGCTTGTAGGCTCAAACGCACTCTCGATAGTACTGAAGTAGTGGAAGACTAGTGATTGGACTATGCTCCAACTCTCTGGTTCTAAATGAGAAGATTGGACTATGCTCCAACTCACTTTGAGCCTTCTCAGATTAAAGGGTTAAAAATTGATTACTAACTCCTTCAATCCTTTTACCATTGCTTCAGAGCTCACAGAAGAAAAGAATTAAAGGGTTAAAAATTGATTAAGTATGTCTTCAAGACTTGGGAGAGACAAGGAGGGCCAGCTTTACCTGGGAACTAATATAATTCAGTGAACCCTGATGAACAAGCTGCAAAATACATAAGCCAACAACACAGAAACCAATACAGATTAAATATTGAACTAAACCTTATTTACCAGAATAACAATTCTGAAACATAAAATAGAACTCTATAAGGGTTATGCAATTGAAATATTAACCTGAGTATTTTGACCCCACCAACTTGATCTCGTCTAACAGATCCATCGCCAGTTCTAGCAGATCCTGAGTATTCCTTCTGTATCAATCGAATCCAATCGATGTAACAGACGTAGTCAAGTCACCAAGAGAACCCCACTGCTCAGCCACCCTTTTATATATTATATTGGAAGTCTAAACCCTCTCCAACATACATATTATGCACTGTCATGCTCTGCAACATTCACAATCTCAATTACTATCAACATAATCTCATAATTAGCATATAATTAGAGACATGAAACCCTAACCTTGAGTAGAGGCATTACAGATCCATCGTTAAGAGTGAAGATATCAGAAATTTAGAAGCAAATTTAGAAGCATAGTGTCAACAAGATCTTGAGCTGTAACACTGAATAACAAGCAAATGATTATCAAACAATGAAAGTTGTAAATAATTATCAAACAAATAGCTCAAATTGAATTACAAATTACTTTAACAAAGCAGAACAGAACATATTCAACATTCGTCCAAGCAAATGATTCAAACGAAAGCTTCGATTGCAGAAAAAATTCATCAAAATCAGAGTAAATCCGCAGATTCAAACGAAGCACAAAAGTAGAGTATGATAAACCTAAAACTGGCACAGAAAAATTGAGCCCTAAGGTTTATCACAAAGAACAGAATCACAAAATTAGGATTTATATACCTGAAATTTGAGATGGTTACAAGAAGAACTGAGAGAGCGAGTTGAGATTAGATGGAAGAGGTTCCAGAGGGAGCAGATGCGATGAGAGCGTCGGTAGAGAGAGCTCTGCGACGAGAGCGGCGGCGGGGGGAATCTCGTAGGACACAAGGGATGACAGAGAGATTGTGCGATGCAAGCAACGGCCACGGCAGAAGAAGCAGAAGTAGCAGCCACGGAGAGAAAAGTAACTCGTGCCAGGGAGAGAGGAAGAAGCTCGTGTTTGATCTATGAATGGAGCTCGAAACACAGTTTGAACGGGGCTGCCACGGAGAGAGAAGAGGGTATAGGTTAGGTCTAAATTAAAATTTTCAGACAGAAAATTTTAAATTACAGACGGATTTTCTGTCTGTAATAATTTAATAGAGGAACGTCTTTATCAAAATATTTTTGCTTCGCATTTCGGACAATCAGCAATAATTTTTCTGTGGACTTATGCGTGTTTTATCTACTTAATTACAAACGAAAAATCCGTCTATAACCATTCCACGGAAAAAAATTAATTTTTCCGACGGAATTATAGACGAATTCTCTTTTTCGTCTGTAATTTATGCTAATCTATTTTTTTATTTTTCGACAAAAAAATCCCTCTGAAATTCTGTCTGTATTTCAGTGGGATAAAATTCGTCAGAAATATCCGTCTGTAATAACTAATTTTCTAGTAGTGACAATATTTGACAATTATTTTAGCATTTAATTGTTATTATGATTATTATTATTATGATAATTATTATAAATGGGTCACCATTAACATAACAACTTGTTAATAATAAAATTATTGCATAATAAATGAGAATTAAAATTGTATCAATATAATTAAAATGATTAAAAATATTTTTAATTGATAATTAGTTTAATAATATATTAAATATTAATTTTATATAATTATAATGAAGATATTTTCTAAATTAGTATAATCATATATTATTCATTAAATGCTAATTGTAATATAATTGTAATATTGTAATATAATTATAATAAAGATATTTTTTAAAATAAATTTAAAAGAGAGAATAGTGCTTTTATTTTGGAGAAAAAATAAATTCATGAGAAATTGATGACACCTCACTTTCATTAATTGATAATGCATTAAATATTGATTTTATATAATTTTAATAAAGATATTTTTCTAAATCAGTATAGTCATGCATTATTCATTAAATGCTAATTCTAATATAATTATAACAAAGATATTTTTCTAAAATAAATTTAGAAGAGAGAACAATGCATTTATTTTGTAGGGAAAATGAATTCATAAATAATTGACACCTCACTTTCATTAGTTAGGAAAAAATCCAGTTTTAGTATATTATAAGTAGATAGAAGTAGATAGATTTCGTGGCTAATAATGCTAGAGAAGACACACACAGTGATCAAGAATAAAAATTGAAGATTTGAAGACTCTTTCATATTTAATGATGTAATTTCTTTATTATGGTGTTAAATTTGTAGTGGTCAAACATTAACCTTTTTAATTTCAAGTTTTTGATATTTTATGAATTTTATGTTTGTATTTTAATTTAGGTATGAATTTTAAGTTTTTATCTTAATTTTGAATATGTAAAAAATAAAATATTATTTATTTTTTATAAGGACGGGTAGGAGAGGGGCGGTCAGGCGGATATCCGCAAGTAAAAATGAAAACGGATAGTAGTAGAGTGAAAAGGAGATAAAACAGGATCGGATAGGATAAAAATCCACTTTTACCCGTCTACTGCCACACCTACTTACAGTTAACCAAAATCAATTAATAAACCATCCATATCTTTAAACAAGTTCAAATTGATTTTTATATTATGATTTTAACTTTTTTATGCCTTCTAATTAATTATTATTTCTACCCCAAAAAAAAGTTCCTTTCGGCATTAAACATATATGGATATTTTGTTGACCCAAAATAAAATTTATTTAATATATTAAAATTGGGTTTTTCTCCATCTAATGAAAGTGAGATGTCAATTTCTCATGAATTCATTTTTTCACTAAAATGAATGTACTATTTTTTTCTATGTTTATTTTAGAAAAATATCTTTATTATAATTATATTATAATTAACATTTAAGTAATAATGCATAATTAAACTAATTTAGTAAAATATCTTTATTTTTAAAAAGCACTATTCTCATGTAATGAAAGCACTATTCTCTCTTCTAAATTTAATTTTATAAAATATTTTTATTATATTTATATTACAATTAGCATTTAATGAATAATGTCTGATTATATTAATTTAGAAAAATATCTTTATTATAATTATATAAAATAATCTACTTAATATAATAAAATTGGATTTTTTCCCAACTAATGAAAATACAGTGTCAATTCCGCATGAATTCATCTTTTTAAATAAAAGCACTATTATCTCTTCTAAATTTATTTTAAAAAATATCTTTATTAGAATTATATTATTATTAGCATAATGAATAACGCATAATTATACTAATTTAGAAAAATATCTTAATTATAATTATATAAAAAATTAAACATAAATTTATAATTCTAATTACCATAAATATGAATTAACATTGATAGTGGTAAAATTGATATTGCAATAATTAATTCCTATAATTATTTTTGTTCCACTAAAGACTATATATAGTGTTTTTTTTGTGGTTCGTGAGTCTAAATCTAAGAATCAAAAATATTTTTTTTTCTAATTTGTTATTTTTCTTTGATTGGGCAATTGTTTCCAAAGAGATTTGTATGTCAAGTTCAAGTCTCATCCCCTCCACGATTTCAACGTTTATTCGAAATATTCAAAGTGGAGCATATAATGAGATTGAATTTTCTCAATTTAGGTTCAGTTTTAGAAAATTTGTGCAACCTTGAAGATGCAATTCAAAGATTATTGGTACTATATTAAAATTTTCAAAGCCATTGAGAAGAATAAAAGTCAATTTAGTTTGACAATTTTAACAAGAAGATGGTCTGAATTTGTACGGATCTAAATGTTCGATCTTATGATGTTATTTCGGTTGGTTGTTACGAGAATGACTCTAATCTATACGTATCTAAGGATTAGAATAGATTATATATTATTTAAATAATTTAGTTCTAATATTGATATTTGATTAAATTAGTTTTACAGAAATTTAAATTGTTGTCTTAATTTATATATTATGACTATTCCTTTTGGATATGTTATTTTTTTAAGTTTGTTTTCTTTCTTGGATATATGTATCACCTTTTTCTTCTTTTTTTTGTATTTCAGATTAGTAATGCAATTATTAAAAGAAACGTAATTTATCAATAGATTAAAATGATTAAAAGTTTAATTATATTATATGGACACAAGATTAATTAATTAAGATCAAGGCGTGAAAATGAAAAAAAAAGTTAATATATATGACTTAAATGTTTATATGTACAACTAATATATATATATATATATATATATATATATATATATATATATAATATTTAGAATTATTTAACAAAATTAATATATACGTATACATAAATAAAGAAATTATTATAATTTATGAAAATTAGACATACAATGACATTAATAATAAAGAATAAAAAATTATTGAATAATTGTAGGATAAAAAAATTTAATCATGATCAAAAAATAATTAATATATATAATTTAAATATATTTACATACTATTAATATATATATATATATATATATATATATATATATATATAAAACTAAATAAAGAAGTATTTAGAATTATTTAACAAAATAAATATATTCTAAAAATAAAAAACTATTAACTAAACAATTGATATATACATATAAAAAAATACGGAAATTAGTATGATTTACGAATATTATTACATGTATGATGATATTAATGGAATAACAAAATTATTGAATGATTGTAAGTTAAAAAAATTATAATAAAAAAATAATTAACATATATGACTTAATATATATGTATACTTAAATAAGGAAAGATTTAAAATTTTATAAACAAAATAAATAAATATATCTCACAAATAAGAAAACTTTTGACTAAACAATCAATATGTACTGGTAGTATAAATAAAAAATCATTAAATAAAAAAATATGTTTTTAATTTTGGAATAAAACGTAAATAATTATAATATAATAATTTGTTTATTTTTTAATATTTATAATTGTTATTTTAATCATAAATTTAGAAAAAAAGTAGATTAATAAAAATAATTAATAACTATATTAGAGTTGATACACTTAATACTAAATTTTTAAAAAATGAATGCATAATATGTTATTTTTTTATTAATCAAATTATTACAATTTAAATTAATTTAAAATTATAATTTCAACTTTATCACATGTATAGTACGAGCTATTGAACAATTTATTATCATATACATGGCATAGGTTATTAAACAATTTCTCATGTGTTTTTTTTTCTCCAAAATAAAAACACTATTTTTACTTATAATTATTATTCTTTATCAATTCTTTCATTTAAATACTAATATTATTTATTAATTTTTTTATTTTTATTTCTCACATTTATTAAAATATCCTTTTCAATATTTTAGGTATTAATTGTTGTTATTTAATTAACTTATTTTAGGTATTTAATTAATAAAATTTTAGATATTAATTTTACCTCAATTACGGTATTAAGACTTTAAATATAATCTCAATTTAATTTTGGATAATATAGAGAACAAATATATATATATATATATATGATATTTTAGGTATTAATTATTATTATTTATTAACTTATTTTAGGTATTTAATTATTAAAATATTAGATATTAATATCCCGTTTACTGTGTTAATATTTTAGACATAATCTCAATTTAATTTTGGACAATGTCAGAAACAAATATATATAATATTAAATTAGAAGAGTAGATTTTAATTTTACATAAAATAATATAATAGATATAGCGTATAAATAAATTTACTTGACAAATATAATTATTCATAGTGTGATATTTTACTACGATAACATATCTTTGTGTATCGACTCCCTATATATATATATTAGCTCATTATTTATCTATTACATGACATTTATTATTATATTTCAAATTTAGAGTTTCCTTAATGAAAATAAAAATAAGGAAACATTCCAAACATAATTACCGCTAATCCTTTTTTCTTTAGTTTTTAAATATATTATTTATTTATTTATTTAGAGTAATAACTAAATTTATTATAACTATACTATAATTATCCTTAAACTATTAATATTATTAGTATATTTTTAAAATTATTGATATATTATTAGTATATATAATAAGCAATAGTAAATTTCTTCTCATGTAATCATTTAAAAAATTTATAATTTTGACATAGTCGTTATTTTTTTTTCTATACTTAATAGTTATTGCTGGCTACAATCCTATCAATAATATCACCTATAGTAGATTATACGAATAGAAAGTATGGAAAATAAAGACAAAAGTTATAAAGCTAAAAAAAGTCTCATTTAAGTTTGACAAGAGTAAGATGTTTATATAGAAATAGTTCTAATAGATGATAAGTTTAGTTGATTTACTTACTAATTTTTTTCAAGTAATGCTAATTTCAATTTATATATAGAGTTTAATTTTGATGCACTGACAATGTAAAATATTTTACACAGTTGTGCAATCACATCCGTTCTTTTGGATGACCATTCACGCGGTCAATGTGAAAGGTATTTATTTTTATTGATGTATCATTACGTAATTAGATGCACGTGTAAAACTACTTTACACTGTCAGTGTATCAAAATTAAATTTTTATAAATATTTGTAGTTCATATTTTAAGTTAATTATATAAGTACACCATTTCATAAGTCAAAGACAATTATTTTTAATAGCTTTATAAATGCTAATAGCTTTTATATTTAATTTATTTTGCAGTATGATAAAATTCATTGTTCAATTAAGAATTATTTGACAAAAATATTTGAGAATGAATTGGTAGAAAGGAAGGTCTATGTCTTCTCAAATTTTGAGATTAAGAAATCAATCAGAATATATCTTCTGACTGTACACACGTCTAAAATATCTTTTAAGAAGGAGTCACGTATAGTACATTGATAAATTGCTATTTTATGGTTTATTTTGTACTAAATTGAGTAGATTTTATCCACTATTCTCACACTTATTCATAGAAATTTTTTGTTTTACATTTTTCTTCCTAATTTCGTGCTATGATTGAAAACATACTTCTTTGGCCTTAAATTTGCTAATTTTAATCATCTCTTATTACCATTTGATACTGTGATATGTTTGCTGAGTGTTTTCAGGGTTTATAGGGTAGGAATGGCTTAGAAAATGGAAATGAAGTATGCAAAAGTGGAAGGAACACAAGATATCAAGTATTTCAGAATCTGGTAGTGATGCGCGTGCATGGGTGACGCGTACGCGTGACAAGTACAGGGGACAAGCGACGCGTATGCTTGGATGACGCGTACGCGTGACCAGGATTTATTTCATCGACGCATACGCGTAGCTGATGCGTACGCGTGACAGAGTGTCACGTGCTGCAGTAAAGCGAATTCACTAGGGGTGATTTTTGGGCTGATTTGGACCCAGTTTCAAGCCCAAAATGAAGATTAGAGGCTGTAAAGTGGAGTATAATGGAGGAATGAATCATTCAGTTTTCATTGATACATTAGTTAAGTTTAGATGTAGTTTTCTATAGAGAGAGGCTCTGTCCTCTCTCTAAGTTTTATGGTTTTTAGGTTTATTTCTTCTCAAATTCAAAATTCTATATTGCTTTAATTTAATTTTCTTCTACTTTATTTATTCTAGTATTTTGGTTTATCTACTTCTCTTGTTGATTTTCGTTTGTTGCCAATTTAGTTTATGAATTCTTCTTGTTTCCTTTAATCCATATTAATGCAATTTATGTTTTCATGTTTATGATTGCTTTCTTTTATTTGTTGTTATTGTTTCCTCTTGCAATTGTTAGTATTAGATCTTGCTATGTCTTGTTAGTTTTCTATATTTTTAGTTTATGCCTTCTAAGTTTTTGATAAAATGCTTGGTTGGATTTTAAATTAGATTTTTATGTTCTTAACTTAGATTGATCAATTAGAGACTCTTTAGTTATCAAAATTCTTTTATTGATTGGTGATTGAAAATTGCTAGTTGGCTTAAACTTCACTAAATCTAGTCTTTGATTAAGACTTGTGAATTTAAGTTGATTTTGCTCACTTGACTTTCTTTCATTGTTAGAGGTAAACTAAGTGAAAGTAAAAGGAAATTACCATCACAATTGATGATGATAATGAGGATAGGAATTCCAATTCTCAATCCTTGCTAGGAGCTTTATTAGTTATTAGTTTATTTTCTTGTCATTTTACTTCCTTATTTCTTATTACAAAACCCAAAAAGATACAATCTCATAACCAATAATAAACTACACTTCCCTGCAATTCCTTGAGAGACGCCCCGAAGTTTAATACTTTGATTAATTTTATTGGGTTTGCTTAAGTGACAAACAATTTAACATTGACTGAGGATTAATTGTCAGTTTAGAACTATAGTTGCAATGCGACATTTTTGTGAAATTCTTTACTGATATTTTTTCTCCATCAATTTTTGGCGCCGTTGCCGAGGAATTGCAAATGTGTGCCTTATTTTTTGTTATTGTGAATATTGTGAATATGCTTGCCCTTTTGTTTCTTTGTTAGTTGTTTCTAGTTTTAGGAGTTTATTTTCATCATTTCTTATTAGTTTTTATTTTTATTTTCTTTTGTTACCATGAATTCTCACCCCCTTTGGCTATGTGTTTGTTTACAATTATGTTGTAGGAAGTGGAGATTACAATGAGAACATGCATCAAGGTTGAGACAATCAAAGATGGGAGGAGTCACAAGGATTTGATCAACCCTCTTGGCAACAACCGCCTCCAATGTACTATGAGCAACAACCATTCCATGTTACATACCAAGTCAATGGTTATGGTGGACCTCTTCGTGACAATCAACAACCACCACCATACACCTATGAACCTTCTCCTCAACATAGTTTTGAACTACCATACTCACAAGCCACCTACAACCATTCACCTCCATATGACCATAACCCTTATCCACCATACCAACCACCTTATGAGTCATATGAACCATACATAGAACCACCCCAATCCCAACACAATTACTTCCAAGAATCACCACATCAATATACACCATCTCCATATCCTTATCAAGATGAACCACCTTTTCATTATGAGCCCTTTCTCCCAACTAATGAACCCTCCTATCCACCCCAAACTTCTATAGATGATACCTTTAGTGCTGTTCTTCAAGGACAAAGAGAGCTTTAAAATTCACTCCAAGCTCTGATATCCCATGTGGATCCACCCCTTACCTCCGATACTCAACCCTCATATCCACTCCAATCTCCAATAGATGACACCATTGGTGTTGTTCTTCAATGGCGAAAAGAGATGAAAAGGGAGGTAGTAGAATTCACGGCTGCCTTAGCTAAGGTAGTAAATCAATTAGCCTCCCATTGCTTGAATACTCAAGGATCTCCCGTGGCCATATGTGAAGAATAAAGTGAGGAGCGTAGCATGATGGAGAGATTGGAAACTCTGGTGAAAAATGAGGAACGTGATTTTGTACTAGAACAATTAGAGGAAGCCGTAATTGTTGAAGAAGAAGAAGTGGTTAAAGACTTATGAGATGTTGAGAGTCCATGGGAACCTCAAGTCATAAAGTCTCCTTCCAAGAAGTTTGAATTTGATGTTGAGGAGGGTGTACAACCTCCAGAGCATATCATGGTTGAAGACTTTGAAGAGATTGATCAAGAGATGGATTCAATAATTGATGAATTTCTTACTACAATTGATTCATCTCCCATTGGACTTGAAAAATAGGTTAAGAAAGAAGGTGCACAACTTCCAAGGCATATTCCCTATGAAGAATTGGATGGAATAGATCAAGAGGCAAGTTTTCTTAGTGATGATGATCATGAATCAAGTCCTCCTACTGATGAATTTGCATCCACAAGTGAACCCCTTGAGTTTGAAGAACCTTCTCCCGATGAAGTTGAAAGCAACATTGAGGTGGAAGTCCTTCAAAAAGGATGGACGGGAGTTGAATATGCTGTGTCAAGAATGATGGAGACTTCTCTACCTAGGTTGCAATCTACTCCTTCATTTGAGTAGGTAAAACTTATCTCTATTAACTTTCTTGTCCCACTTGAATATGGTATTCTTGAAATGGATGGCCAACTTAGGAGGCTTTGTGAAAATAAGCGTAAGAGAAGGATGTTTAGTGGTTAGAGTTGCAAATCAAGACTCATCAAGGTTGAGATTTCAAGAGCTAGATGCAAGGGTTAGACTGGTGATAACGTGGTTGGATCTAAGAGAAGAGTTTGGTACTTCATTGAGAATTCGGATTGCTTGCCACCCGGTTCGAACAATGATGATCCACTTAAAGACGGGTGTAGAAACAAGATTTGGGATCTCGGCATACAAAAAGATCAACTTTGGGAACTCGAAACTTGTAAAGGACTTCATCAAGACTTGGTGAATTCACTTGAAAATGTTGGAGTTTATTGTAAGTCCAAGCATTGGTGGAAATTTCAAGATGATTTCAAGCATAAGCCATCATGATAAGGAGCTCACCAAATATCCAACTTAAGGACTTTAACTAAAAGTGCTTGGTGGGAGACACCCCACCATAGTAAATTCTTCCTATTTTCTCTTTTATTTATGTTGGTAATAAATTGAATTCATTATTTTAGTTGGGTTTATTTAGTTTTCACTTATTTAATAAAGTTTGGCTTTACTTTGGTAATTTGTCCGTTTATATAAAAAAATTGCATCCGACGCGTAAGAGTCAATGACGCGCACGCGTCATGAGAAGGTTGGTGCTCCCTAGTACAATGAACAGAGAGTTGCACTGGAATCATGTGGGAGGGGTGCTAGGCGCACAGCCCAACCCACGCGTGCTCGTCGCCGACGCGTACGCGTCATTTTCATTTCAAGCATTTCTCGCATGGGCGTGACCGACGCGCACGCGTTGTACCAAAATGCTTCCCAAATACATGTTCCAGAGAGTTGTGCAACCAGCGTGATGAAACTGTGTGTTTCGCACAAAACCACCCCACATGCACGCGTTATGGACGCATACGCATCACCCCTATGTTCACCGAGGCTCCGTTTGGTTGATGTATAATGATGAGATATAGACACAAAGACATAGACATTAAAGACATAGACATAAAATATTTATGTCTATGTATTGTGTTTGGTAAAAATAAAGAACAAGACACACATATTTGAAAAAGACTGAATTACCCTTCATTCAACCACAAGTTTTACTATTATTACTGTACATCCATTACCCTAAATATTGCATGTCATCACCATTGAATTTTTATTTCTTTTAATATCATCTTAAATTATCATTCAAATATTAAATATATAAATTTGTTCTGAAAAAAATAGAAAACTAAAGTTTAGAATTTATCAAAGATTAATCAAAATTTAAATAAATAAAAAATTAAATGTACAATTTTTTTCTTGAAGAAAATAAAAGATAAATTTAGTTGTAGAATCTAAAAGAGAAAGAGAAAAAAGAACGGTTCAAGGAGATAAGATGACAAATTTTAAAATTTTAATAAAGGTAAAAGAGTAAAATATTAGTGTCTCATAAGTTGTGTCTCAGTATCTTACCAAATTGGAGGTACACAAATTTAGTGTCTCCGTGTCCATCCGTATCTTCAAAAAATCTATATCTTACCAAACTAAACAACAAACATATATTATTGTGTACCACTATATTTATGTCTCAGTGTTTATGTCTCTCAAACCAAACACCGCCTGAATTCAAATTCATTAACCCCCGGACGCGAGAACCCTAACCCATTCGCGTGCCCTTTCTCTTCTTCCCTCCAACGTCTCCTTCTCTTCTCCTTCTTCCCTCCATTGAAGCATTCACCACTCAGTTACAGCGACCCCTAGCCACCGCCGACCAACCCTCTCTGCCCCCCTTTTCTCTTCTCTTCCTTCTTCTTCTTCTTCTTCTTCTCTCTCTCTCTCTCTCCCTCTTCCCGTCCGTCTCCCCCTTTCTCCGTCTCTTCCCTCCGCAACCACTAGCCCCACCGCGGCCGCCCATTGCTAACGGTGACCCCCACCCTCTAACCACAACCACCTACCTTCCTTCTTCTCTTCTTCTCTTCTTCTCCATTTCATATTCCTCTGTGACCTTCGCGACAAGAACTGGGAACCCTGTTTCTGCTTCTGCCAGTCACTACTGCGGGCCGCTGCTACTGCCGACACTGGGCCGGCAACTCCTTCTTCCACCACTCATTCCATTCAGTTTTCTATTTTCTTCCTGTTCATCTTCCCAGGTCCCAGTTTCTACTGCTTTAATTCCTGTTTCCGTTTTTAATTTTCTTTTAATTAATTTCCATGTTAGTATTAGTTGTTAATTAAGTTTCTATTTGATTAGGCTAGCATAGATTGCATGTGGTTAGGTAGTTAATTGATTTTGTGGTAGATGTAGGTCTGGATTGGTTAAGCCTGATTGAGTTTTGCTGCCTGGTTTGTGTTTGCTGCTACACTCTTGCTGATAGCTGAGTTTTGACTTGTTTTGATGGTGATACCCTGATATTGATATGTACATTGATGCTATTTTGGGCTTTCGTTGGTAAAATGATGATGTTGCCTGGCTTTTAGTTTGTTTACGGCTAGCTGTTACATGCCATTGTGCTACGGATTGATTGGATGCTGTTTTGGTTAATAATGCCCAATTCATGTGAATTTATTGCGTTTGACTCTTGTTTAAATCTATCCTAAGTTCATATGGATTGAAATTGCTGCTCATGTTTGAATATGAAATTATGGTTGCTGATTTTGTCTGAATTATTCTGAGTTCATATGAACTGAGTTTGTTGCTGATTGTTTAATCCGGAACGCTCATTTTACTGCCGGAATGCTGCCCAAAATTTTTTTCTAAAAACGGTTTTACTCTTAACTTCCACTCATGAATTGACTTTAGTACTTTTGAATTGGGATTTATTTGGTTTGAACCAAAGTCAATTCATGGGGTGATGGGTTTGCATTTCTGTTCCTTTTGGTTCCCTTTCTATTTGAACTTGTGATTGACGGAATTAAGGCACTAATTGATCGGATTTCTGTGCCAAATAGGTCATTAGTTAACCAAGTCAATGTGAACCTCTTTTGTGCTTTCATTCCTTCAAGCTTAGTCAAACTGTTTCCTCTTCATGGTTTAAATTCGATTTCCACTATCTTTGACCAAAGAAGTGACTTTCATTCAATTCTATATTTGACTTAAACTTGTTTCCTTATATGGAGGTTCTTTATTTTTGTATTAATTGGTGCTTTTCACTGGTGTAAATCTTTCTAAATGGTGATTGTTTTCAGTACTCTTCTTAGTTACACCAAGTGCACATTTCCACTTCTTTCACACCAATTTTTGCAAATTTAGTGACCAACCACCATTGATGATGATTTCACTTCTGTTAGTGTTTATAGTGCATTATATATTTCATCATCAATGATTTGCATTGTATGCATGGATGTGAGATTGCTTGTTCTTAAACTTTGTGAACTTCTTTTGGTTAAGAACTACACTACCATGCCACTAATTTTACCCATTTCTCTATCTTTTGACTTAATTGACTTTCTAATTTTTCTTTTTAGCTTTCCCCCTTTTCAAACTAACTCTTTTAATTTCTTTCGAGGCATTATACTTGTTGTTTCTTGACAAACAAACATTCTGAATTTCATTGTATAGATTCTTGGATTGTGATTGCTGATTGATTTTTTTTAATCCTACCTTTCTTTCATTCCAAGGATTTATCTCTTTTTGACTCACTTCATGCTTTAGCTTTAACTCCTCTGTTACCTATCTTCTGTTTGTTTTGCTTACATATTGTTTGCCTTTCTATTTCTCTGCATTGATTTGATAATCTGTACCCTGGAAATTCTGTTTTTCAAGATGTCTGATAGGAAAGAGAAAGGCAAGGCTAAGGCCTGCTTCGGTAAAAAGAAGAGAGGACAGTCATCCATTGTTCTATCGGATGAATTTTGGTGTGAAAAGAAATTTTCTAATCAAGAAAAGGCTGATCAACTTGTGCCTGCTAACGACTAGGTAAAATTTGCCAATCTTTACTGTGAACTCAGGTTTCCGGTGTTTGTGAAAAAATGGAAACTCTACTTGGAAAGGAAGCTCAGAATACCAACTGATTTGAGGAAGTATACTGAACATCAGATTGAACAGAGAGGTTGGGTATTTCTGGATAGAGATCTGGCAAATGTGAACGCCTCATGGGTCCGGAGTTCTATTCCAATTATTATCAAATGACCCTTGATATAGTTCAGCTTAGGGACAAGCAGATCTTGGTCACAGGGAAGGCAATACAAGATATCCTCCACTTCCGGCTTGAAACAGATGATACAAATGGTTTTCAGAAGACCGTGAAAGCCATTAGATTTATGAGTTTTGATTGGGATGCCATCCAACATACTATAGCCATTGATCCAGATGTTCCGTGGGCTATGGAAAAGTCAAAGGAAACTCCCCGGGGAATCAAGGTTGATTATCTCAATGATGAGGCTAGGCTGTGGCAACAGATACCGAGCAATTACGTCATGCCTAGCACTCACGAATCAGAGGTGCCAGCAGCTATGATCATCCTTATTTGGTGTGCCATAGAAGGGAAGGACCTATACCTTCCAAGACTCATCAAGAAGTATATGTCTTGAGTGCATGTCAGAGGCACCTTAGCATTTCCTTATTTGATCACTCAGATGGCTACTCGAGCTAAGGTGCCTTGGGATCCCCAGGATGAGAGACCATCGATTGCCGACTACAAGAAGGTTATTCCGCACGGCAAGCGGTTTGGACCTCTAGGCCACAGACCACATACTACTACTCCCATTGAAGCGGCCACATCATCAGTAGCACCTCCAGCACCGCCTACTACAGCAGCACCATCATCCACTTCTCAGCCAGTTTACCACCTTGTGCAGTGCCTTTTCGAGCGCATTGATCATATGGAGCGCCATAATCGGCAACGCTATGAGCAGTTGGAGTGTCGCGACAGGCGACGCTATGCACATCTGAAGCTGATTCTGACTTCTGGGCGTACTGACATCTCCTCTGAGCCTGACACACCCTCGGAGCAGTCTGAGGAGGAGGACCAGCAGGAGGCACAGCATGAGGAGACTCAGTCTGAGCATTTGACAGAATCACAGACACCTACAGGTGATAGTGGACCAGTGGGCGATGACCCTTCTCACCCAGCTTGATCGAGGAGCATCGAGGACGACGCTGTCTTTTAAGTGTGGGGAGGTCGCCATCATCGGCGGAGTCTATATTTTGGTGAACCATTTCAGACTTTTGTTTTATTTTGCTTTATTTTGTTTTTATTTTCAATACTTGCACATTTTTACTTTATTGAACTTTCAGCTTTTGTATATATTAGTTATTTTGGATACTTTTGAGTTTATCACATTTTACACTTTGGCTTGTATATACTATAGATTTTAGTTAGATTTGCATCTTTTAGTTTAGTAATATATATATATATATATATATATACACACACTAAACTAAAAGATGCAAATCTAACTAAAATCTAGAGTATATACAAGCCAAAGTGCAAAGTGCAAAATGCAATATATATATATATATATATATATATATATATATATATATATATATATATATATATATATATATATATGGTTTAGTAGTTGTGATCAATTTGGAAAAATGTGAATTATTGAGTTTAGTTAACCCTTTTGCATATGAGAATTTGGTTTGATCGAAAATAGGGAGTGAACTAAAATTTTTTGGCTTTTTATAATCACAACATTTCATTTAGTATATATATATAATATAATAAATGTTGGTTAATTTGATGAAATTTTCAAGGAATGTTTTTTTTCTTAAAAAGGCATTAAGATTCACATTGATTTGAGTTAAAACTTATTGAAACTTGCATGATATATTATAGTTTGGAATATGGTTTTTGAGCTAAGAACACACAACCTGTAAGTTTTTTAGTATAATTGTATGGTTACATTATTTAACCATGATTTTTGTTCTTGTGTGCTTCCTTCTCTATGATTGCAATCTTTGGTTTGTTCTAATCTATATGTCCATTATTTAGTGTATATTCATGCATTTATGTGATTGAGGCTATCATTTGGTTATAACTCACTTATCCCAAATAGCTTACTATTTTATTTACCTTTGTTTGCTACATTGAGCTTTTTTAACCCCCTTTTGTTATTTATATTACCACATCACTAGCCTTAAGTGGAAAAACAATTAATCGTCCTATTTGAATCTTTGATTAGCTTAAAATAGTGAGTGCGTGTCAACTAAGTGTGAAAAAATGTGAGAACTTTGGTTGATGAGAATGTGTTTTGTTTTTATTGACAAATATTTAGAATTTAGGTGTATACTCATGTGAAATTATAGAAATCATATGTATTGATGTATTATGCTTTCATATATATAGAAAAAAAAAGAGAAAAGAAAGAAAAAAAAGAAAAAGAGAAAATTGTTAAATTCAATAAGAAAATCAATACATTATGTGATGGAATTAGAATTGATACATGAGTGTGTGAAAATATGCAAAGTGAGATTTTGGATGGCTAGGCTTGACTTTAGAATTGTATAGAATGTGTGTGTGTGTTAGGTGAGAACTTAGGTTAGTCAAAGATTCATATGATAGCTCACTTGGCCATACATATATCCTTACCCTTACCTTAGTCCCATTACAACCTTGAAAAGTCCTCATGATATTTGCATTTGTACACAAGATAATTGTTGATTGGTTAGATGAAAAACAAAATTTTAGAAAGGATGATTAGACGAGATTTGAGTGGTTTAACCCCAAACATTTGAGTGATTAGAGTGCTTATATACATCCAGTGAGGGTTCAATGGCTCATTTCCATATGTACATATTTGACTATTGCTTATCTTACAAGTTTTGTGAACTCTTTTAAGTAACTCAATTCAATCGTGAATGTGCTTTTAGATGCATGTAGGTAGCTTACATGAGGACATGCTAATGTTTAAGTGTGGACAGATTGGTAAACTGCTATTTTGCGGTTTATTTTGTAATAAATTGAATGGATTTTATCCACTATTTTCACATTTATTCATAGAAATTGCATATTTTACATTTTCCTTCCTAATTTTGTGCTATGATTGAAAATATGCTTATTTGGCATTAAATTTGCTAATTTGTATATATTATAATATGCATATGAATTAGTCCCACATTGCCTAATACTCAAAGGCTCCCCCTCCCCTTACTACTTACTATAAATAAGTCCATGTATTCCTTTTATCACGCAACTTGAGAAATAAACACTTTTTATATTATAAGTTTTGCGCTTATCTCCTCTAAACTCTTTTGAGAGTAACGGGGTACATCCTTGCCTTAACCAACCAAGGTGAGTTCTTAGCTATTTTCACCATAGTTGGGTTATTAACCTCGCCAAGATTGGTGAGCCAAACAACGTCTCGGCGTCAAATACAACTTGAGATTGCATTTGATGGATGTGGTACACTGTAAACGATTGCGGTAAAACACAGCGGTTGCGGTAAAACACAGCGGTAAAACAAAATCGTATTGGAACATTAGATAAAAAGAATAAATTGGAGTAAGAACAATCATTAAATTATCAAAAGAATAATATAATAGAATGAATATATAAAAAATACTATAAAAAATTATAAATTATATTTTAAAAGGATCAACTTTGAAGAAAAACAAAGAATACATTCTTATTCTATAAAGTAGTCAAGGAAGAATAATAAATTAAAAAAATAAGTTAACTCTCAGATCTAGGCTCACGAACCACAAAAAAACACTATATAATTCAAATTATACATCATATATTTACCATGATTGAATAAGCCATTATCATATCATATACATTTTTATCATTATTAGAATCATAGATTTTTGTTTTAGTTTTTTAAGGTAGATATTAATATTAACTTGCCAGAAATTACAGTTAATTTAAAATTATATTACAATGATTGAAAATTAAAATTATTGACAATTAACATAATTATGTATTAAATGCTAATTTGATGTATAATTATAAAAAAATTATTGACAATTAACATAATTATGTAGAAAACAAAACATAGCAACTAAAATTAAATTTGTTAACTAATTAAAGTAAGGTAAACAATATTTGACAATTATTTTAGTATTTAAATATTATTATTATTATTATTGTTATTATTATTATTATAAATGGGCCACCATTTAACATAACAACTTGTTACTAATAAAATTATTGCATAATAAATGAGAATTAGAATTGTATCAATATAATTAAAATGATTAAAAATATTTTCAGTTGATAATTATTTTAATAATGTATTAAATATTAATCTTATATCAGTATAATAAAGATATTTTTTTAAATTATTAGTATAATCATACATTATTCATTAAATGCTAATTGTAATATAATTGTAATATTGTAATATAATTATAATAAATATATTTTTAAAAATAAATGAAAAGAGAGAATAGTGCTTTTATTTTGGAGAAAAAATAAATTCATGAGAAATTGATGACACCTCACTTTCATTAATTGATAATGCATTAAATATTGATTTTATATAATTTTAATAAAGATATTTTTCTAAATTAGTATAATCATACATTATTCAATAAATGCTAATTATAATATAACTATAACAATGATATTTTTCTAAAATAAATTTAGAAGAGAGAACAATGCTTTCATTTTGGAGGAAAAATGAATTCATGAAGAATTGACACCTCACTTTCATCAGCTAGGAAAAATTCAGTTTTAATATATGTAAAACCCGGTTAATTAACGGTTAATTAACCCATAAATGAGAATTTATTCTAGAAAGCCTAAAATGTGATTTTTATGGCTAAATGTGATAGAGGAGATTGAGACGAGAATTTCGGTACCAATTTTATAGAATTCGGACCAAAATTGGACCGAACGGGCCAAACCGGGCCAATTGGACCTAAAGTGGGCCCTTGGCCCAACATAACTTAACCAAAACCCTAGTTTTCAGCACTCTCTCTCCTCATTTGTTACACACACAAGCTGAAATAGAGTGAGGGAGGAGAAGAACACTCTCTCAAGTTCTCTCCTTTGCTTAATCTTCAAACCACCATAACTTTTGATCTAGAGCTCCGATTGCCGCTCCGTTTGCGGCCACGCGTTCACCGCGGAGAGCTCTACAAAACCCATACAACCAATCTTGAGGTAAGCCACGTGTTGCTGTTTGAAATCTCAGCCCTTATTTTCGAGTTACATGGGTGAAATGTTGAGATTTTGGGTTCTTTGATGTTATAGGACCCAACTCTCTTGAAGGAGAAGGTTAATCTTGTCTCTTTGGACCTTGGGTGTGGTAAGATTCTCAACCCTAGTGTGATTTGTGATTTTATGATGTTTGGGTTTTGAGATGTTGTGTATGGGTATGATGATTGTGGCTTAGGTTGTGTATGTGTGGATATTGGAGCTTGATTGGTGATTTTGAAAAGCTTGAAAAAGGGATTTGGTGGTGAAAAATCTGTTCTTGGAGGTATTGAGGCCTTGAGAGCTTGTGGATAAGTGGTTTGGAAGTGCTTCGGTTGAGCTTGGGAAATCGGCTAAGGTATGGTTTCGGTTTCCCGTATCTAATATGTAATGTGGTGGGAAATACTTAGGCTAGAGGCCCTAAGATAGGCATTGAATTGTTGATGTTGTTGAATTATTGATATATATGATGTGATCATATATGTGATGATGATTAATGATGCCTTGGTGGTATGATGTATGAGAAATATGCATGTTGTGATATATGCTTGATGATTGGTTATGGTTGAATTGTGGGTTGAACCATGTTGATGGTGAGTATGAAATTGATTGTGTACAATGATGATTTAGTGGAATTGGTGTTGTTGATAATTGGCATGAGAAAGCGTATATGATATGTCAATATGTTTGAGTTTGAGCCACTTGGGTGAAGTGGGTTAAAATGATGAGATAGTGACTTTGATATATTGTGGTAAAATCTCAATGTGTGAGTTGAGGAGGCTTGATGTTGAAATTGATATATTTTGATTGATTTCAAAGAAAAGGGATGAAAATGGCATGTTTTGATTGGTTATGAAAATAGTTGAAAATGACATGTTTGAAAATGGCACTTTGTGGTTTTTATGAAAAACATGGTTTTTGGGCATACTTTGACGGGACATAACTTGGACTACGGATCTCTGTTTTGTGCCAAATCTGTTTAGAAATGAAATTGGATCCGGGATGTCCATGCCGTTCGAAGAACGGGTGAAAAATGATTTAAAATGAGGAAGTTATGTCCGTTGGAAGATTGGGGTTTAAATTGGTGAATTCTGCAGCTTTTAACTTAGAAAATTTTTAGTAGAATGACCCCATGCGCGTGGGCGCACTTGGCGCGTGCACGCCGTTCTTTCCGAAAATGCCATCCACGCGTGCGCGTGATGTGCGCGGGCGCGCCGATGGTGCTGCATCCAATGCCTAGCCATTTTTCAGAGAGTTATGCTAGAACTGTGCTAGTGTTGTGCCTGGGGCACGAGAACACCCACGCGTACGCGTGGTTGACGCGTGCGCGTCGATTGGCAAATGTTTAATCCACGCGTTAGCGTGCATGACGCTTGCACGTCGATAAGTTTTTGAGGCCGTTCACGCGTGCGCGTGGAGTGCGCGTGCGCGTGGCCCTGTTTTCATCCCAAAGTTGATTTTTGAGTTTTAAAAGCCAAATTTCATACTTCTAAGTCTCCGACCTCACCACTTATATTTTAAATCATTATGATATGTCTAGCTATGAGAAGAAAGGCTAGTGAATGTTGTAACTTGCGAGTGAAGCAAGGAGAAAATGAATGATCATTGAGGATCAAGCATGATTATGTGAGATGCGGAGGATGGTGGTGGAAGTGCTTGTTATGCCATGAGCCGAAAGGCCGTATTTGTTAATGAGATGGCTGGTTATGGATTTAACCGTGATGCCAATGGGCTGGTTATGGATTTAACCGTGAGCCAGAATGGCTGTGTATGATATGAATATTGGCTGGTCCTGGACTGAACCGTGAGCCGGATGGCTGATATGGATGTTGATCCATGGATGAGAATTCATGCATGTTTATGCTGAATTATTGATAATGGTGATTTGCACTTCCACTATCTGAGATACGAGTTTCCCTGGGTAGTAGCAGTGGCTAGCCACCACGTGCTCCAGGTTGAGACTTGATACTCTGTTGACCCTATGTCATAAGTGTGGCCGGGCACTGTGAAAGACCCGGATGAGCTCGCCCCCGTAAATATTCACCAGTGAGGGTGATGGATATAGATCATGATTATGATCAAGTTTATAACGAGTATAACTCGAGCTGGGGATGCGTGACAGAGGGACAGTCCAATGGTTAGCGACCAGGACTTGTCGGGTTGGCTTTATAACCGACAAGATGATATCATCAGCCACTAGGGATAGGCATTCATCATATGCATACTATATGAATTGTTTGAGATTGCCTATTTGACTGCACATTATTTGCTAATTGTCTAAATTCCTTACTTGTTCCTAATTGTATATTTCTTGCTTGATATAACTGTGTTTGCTACATTATACTCCTGCTGGTGGTTGGAAGGTTTGAAGGAATTGGAAAGGGAAGTATTAGTTAGACTGAAGTATCTTTAGTCAGATGCCCTTTATGGTTTAGCTTGCTTATAAGCTTTGATATTTTCTGGAGGAAGTTCTAGGATTGCCTTTGGCTTTCCTCCATTATTATGTATTATATATGTGGAAGCTGTTACCATGCTGGGGACCTCTGGTTCTCACCCATGCGGATTTTGTGGTTTTCAGATGCAGGACGTACGGTTTCCCGCTGAGGCACGCTGGAGACTTCTAGATTTGCGAAGATTCCTTGTTCTTGGGGTTTATGTTTTGGTTTATATGTTTTGCTTAGATACTTTTATCTCCATTAAATAATACAAACTGTGATGACTCCCCTTATGGGAGATTTTGGAGAATAGGTTTTATGTATTGGTGTCCCTTTGGGTTTCCTTTGGGGTTTTCCTTATTTCTATCATATGTATATATTGCTATGCTCGGACCGGTTATCTTCGCAGCCGGATCTTGAGTTTTGATATTCCTGTTTTTGACACTTCTTTGTATATATATATAATCACGCGTTGGTTATCTTTGTTCGTTACGTTATCGATCGGAGTGTTGCACTTTTGAGTTGCGGTTTTTGTTTACCCCTTTTCTACAAAGGCTCCTAGTTATAATCAATCATTCATACTACTATACGTACTAAATTTTTATTTTAGAGGTCGTAATACCTTGCCATATCTGAATTATGACTTAAGCATAAGACTCTGTATGGTAGGGTGTTACATTATGGTATCAGAGCAGTTCGTTCCTGTAGAGCCTGAGGGATGGACTAACTATGCTTTTGTGCATTCTCTGTGTGTGTGTTATGTGCTATTAGTATATCTGCTTGATATAATTGGCATAAACATTCATGAGCATGCATTTGGGACTTTGAAGCACTAGACTTCCGATATTGAGACTGATCAACTTAATATCGATTGTTTGGTGTGTATAGGAACCAGATGGCACCTCTGGACGCGGTAGAGGTAGTGCGAGAGGTCGTACGAATGCTCGTGCATCGGAGAATAACCCTAATGACCCGGTGAACTTTATGACTGCGTTGGAGAACATGGCTGCTGCTATGCAAGCCACTGCTGAGGCTCTTGGTCAACAGATGAACAACCATGGTAATGATCGAGGTGGAGTTCAGGGCCCGATGACACTGGCAAACTTTTTGAAGGTCAATCCACCTAAGTTCAAGGGAACTACTAGTCCGACTGAGGCTGATACATGGTTTCAGGCTATAGAGCGAGCACTGCAAGCACAAGTGGTACCTGAAGGACAGCGTGTCGAGTTTGCTACCTATATGCTCACAGGTGAAGCGTCGCATTGGTGGCAAGGTATCCGACGTCTTCTGCAGCAGGGTGATGACTATATCACTTGGAATGTTTTCCAAGAGGGGTTCTATAAGAAGTACTTTCCGACGTCTGCTAGGACGGCTAAGGAACTTGAATTGTTACAGCTGAAGCAGGGTACTATGTCCATATCAGAGTATACTGACAAGTTTGAGGAGCTGTTCAGGTTCTCTCGTATGTGCCAAGGGACTCCGGTGGAATATGAGGAATGGAAGTGTGTTAAGTATGAAGGAGGACTCCGGAGTGATATTTTCAGTTCAGTGGGACCAATGGAGATTAGGACTTTCTCCGAGTTGGTAAACAAGTGTAGGGTTGCTGAAGAGTATGTGAAGAGGGCAACCGCTGAGAAAGGGAGTCAAAAGGGATCATTCCCACAGAACCGAGGGAAGAGCTTTGTACCTAGAGGTCCGTCTTTCAAGAGGGGAAGCTCTTTTAGGAGGCCCAACAACAACAACAACTCCCAAGGAAAAAGGTATGGGAAGCAGCCTCAGAATGATCAAGCTTGTACTAGGTGTGGAAGTCACCATCCGGGAATACCATGCAAGGCCGGATGGGGTTTGTGCTACACTTGTGGAAAGGCGGGGCATAAAGCCGCAAATTGTCCTGAGAAGCAGAAACAAGGTGCTAGGAAAGCACAACAGACTGGTCGGGTGTTCACCACTTCAGCTGTAGGAGCTGAGGGATCTGAGACACTCATTAGAGGTAACTGTGAACTGGCTGGTCAAACTTTAAATGCTTTATTTGATTCGGGAGCATCACCATTCATTCATTGCATTTGAGAAAGCCCATGAGTTAGGACTGAAGATTGTAACTTTAGGTTATGATCTAAGAGTGTACAATGCTACCCATGAAGCCATGGTAACTAGGCTAGGATGCCCGGAAGTTTCCTTTAGGTTCAAGCAGCGTGATTTTGTTCATAATTTAGTCTGCTTGCCGATGATCGGTCTTGATCTTATCTTGGGATTGGACTGGTTATCTAAGAACCATGTTCTGTTAGATTGTTCTACAAAGTCGGTGTACTTTATGCCGGAAGATACTGAAGGGCCGGTCGTGGTGAATAATTATTACTTGAATTCGATGATGGTGAACTGTTTCGGAACCGAATGTCAGGGTATCATGTTGTTAACCGCGGGCGTTTCGGGTGATGATCAAAGGTTGGAACAGATTCCGGTTGTGTGTGAGTTTCCGGAAGTGTTTCCTGATGATATTGATGAGTTTCCACCTAACTGAGAGCTTGAGTTTGCGATTGAATTGGTGCCTGGGGTGGGACCAATCTCAAGTGCTCCTTATAGGATGTCACCGTTAGAGATGAACGAGCTAAAGTCTCAGTTAGAGGATTTGTTGGGAAAGAATTTTATACGACCAAGTGTCTCTCCGTGGGGTGCTCCAGTGTTACTGGTGAAGAAGAAGGATGGGAGTATGCGGCTCTGTGTGGATTACAGGCAGTTGAACAAGGTTACAATAAAGAATAAGTACCCATTGCCGAGAATTGATGATCTCATGGATCAGTTACAAGGAGCTGGAGTTTTCTCCAAGATCGATTTGCGATCCGGTTATCACCAGATAAGGGTGAGGGGTGAGGATATCCCTAAGACCGCTTTCAGGACTCGTTATGGTCATTACGAGTACACTGTAATGTCTTTCGGGTTGACGAACTCTCCTGCAGTGTTTATGGACTACATGAATAGAGTTTTCCGTCCGTTTTTGGATAAATTCGTTGTTGTCTTCATTGATGACATACTGATTTATTCCAAGACTGAAGAAGAGCATGCAGAACACTTGAGGACCGTGTTGCAGATTCTAAAGGAGAAGAAACTTTATGCAAAACTGTCTAAGTGTGAGTTTTGGAAGAGTGAGGTGAAGTTTTTGGGCCATGTGGTGAGTAAGAAGGGAATAGCCGTAGATCCAACTAAGGTGGAGGCTGTGATGGATTGGAAGCAACCAACCACCGTGACGGAGATAAGAAGTTTTCTGGGTTTAGCTGGCTATTACCGAAGGTTCATCAAGGGCTTTTCACAGATAGCTTTGCCAATGACAAAGTTAACCCGCAAAGACACTCCGTTTGTTTGGACTCCTAAGTGCGAGGAGAGCTTTCAGACATTGAAGAAAAAGTTGACCACTGCACCTGTGTTAGTGTTACCTGAGCCGAACGAGCCATTTGAGGTGTATTGTGATGCCTCATTGAAGGGTTTAGGGTGCGTGCTGATGCAGCATCATAATGTGGTGGCGTATGCCTCACGACAGTTGAGACCTCACGAAGTTAGTTACCCTACGCACGATTTGGAACTTGCTGCGGTTGTGTTTGCCTTGAAGGTGTGGAGGCATTACCTCTATGGGGTTAAGTTCCAAGTTTTCTCTGATCATAAGAGCTTGAAGTACCTCTTTGATCAGAAAGAGCTTAATATGAGGCAGAGAAGGTGGATGGAATTGTTGAAGGACTACGACTTTGAGTTGCATTACCATCCGGGAAAGGCGAACATAGTGGCGGATGCTTTAAGTCGAAAGTCATTATATGCGGCTTGGATGATGCTTCAAGAGGAGAAGTTGCTCAAGGGATTTGAGAGTTTGAAAATTGGTGCTCGAGAAGTATCCGGAACTTTGTGTTTGAGCCGATTAGAGATCTCAAGTGATTTTAAGTCCGAACTCCTAAAGGCTCATCAAAATGATGAAGCGTTATGGAAGGTGTTACCGGCTATTGAGCAAGGAAAACGGTGGAGAGTGTCGGAAGAAAAATATGGGTTATGGAGATTCAAAGGTAGGATCATTGTGCCGGATGTTGGCACTTTGAGACAAGATATTCTAAAGGAGGCACACAAAAGCGGATTCTCCATTCACCCGGGAAGTACTAAGATGTACCATGATTTAAAGGCGATGTTTTGGTGGCCGAATATGAAGAATGATGTGGCGGAATATGTATCAAAGTGCTTAACTTGTCAAAAGGTAAAGATTGAACATCAAATACCTTCCGAGATGTTGCAACCTTTAGAGATTCCACAATGGAAGTGGGAAAGTATTGCAATGGACTTTGTGTCGGGATTGCCAAGGACTAGGGCTGGTTTTGATGCTATTTGGGTGATTGTGGACCGACTAACGAAGTCAGCTCACTTTTTGCCCATTCGGATGACTTACACCCTTGAGGAGCTAGCACGGTTATTGGTGCACGAAATTGCAATCACACCTTTGCAACTCCGCACAACTAACCAGCAAGTGCACTGGGTCGTCCAAGTAATACCTTGCGTGAGCAAGGGTCGATCCCACGGAGATTGTCGGCTTGAAGCAAGCTATGGTTATCTTGTAAATCTTAGTCAGGATATCAGAAATTATCAGGATTGATTGTGAAAAGCAAAAGAACATGAAATGGTTACTTGTTTTGCAGTAATGGGGAATAGGCTGAGGTTTTGGAGATGCTCCATCTTCTGAATCTCTGCTTTCCTACTGTCTTCTTCTTCAAACACGCAAGGCTCCTTCCATGGCAAGCTGTATGTAGGGTTTCACCGTTGTCAATGGCTACCTCCCATCCTCTCAGTGAAAATGTTCCTATGCTCTGTCACAGCATGCCTAATCATCTGTCGGTTCTCGGTCAGGCCGGAATAGAATCCAATGATTCTTTTGCGTCTGTCACTAACGCCCCGCCTGCTAGGAGTTTGAAGCACGTCACAGTCATCCAATCATCGAATCCTACTCAGAATACCACAGACAAGGTTTAGACCTTCCGGATTCTCTTGAATGCCACCATCAGTTCTAGCTTATACCACGAAGATTCCGGTTAAAGAATCCAAGAGATAACTACTTAATCTAAGGTAGAACGGAGGTGGTTGTCAGGCACACGTTCATAGTTGAGAATGATGATGATTGTCACGGATCATCACATTCATCCGGGTTAAGAACAAGTATTATCTTAGAATGGAAGCAAGCATGATTGAGTGAGAAACAGTAGTAATTGCATTAATCCATCAAGACACAGCAGAGCTCCTCACCCCCAACCATGGGGTTTAGAGACTCATGCCGTGGAAGATACACAAAGAAAACGTGTAAAGTGTCATGAGGTACTGATACAATGTCAAAAGATCCTATTAATAGTAAACTAGTAGCCTAGGGTATACAGAAATGAGTAAATGACGTAAAAATCCACTTCTGGGTCCACTTGGTGTGTGCTTGGGCTGAGCAATGAAGCATTTTCATGTAGAGACCTTTTCTGGAGTTAAACGCCAGCTTTTATGCCAGTTTGGGCGTTTAACTCCAAGTTTTATGCCAGTTCCAGCGTTAAACGCTGGAATTTCTGAGGCTGATTTGCCACGCCGGTTTGGGCCATCAAATCTTGGGCAAAGTATGGACTATCATATATTGCTGGAAAGCCCAGGATGTCTACTTTCCAACGCCGTTGAGAGCGCGCCAATTGGGCTTCTGTAGCTCCATAAAATCCACTTCGAGTGCAGGGAGGTCAGAATCCAACAGCATCTGCAGTCCTTTCCAGTCTCTGAATCAGATTTTTGCTCAGGACCCTCAATTTCAGCCAGAAAATACCTGAAATCACAGAAAAACACACAAACTCATAGTAAAGTCCAGAAAAGTGAATTTTAACTAAAAACTACTAAAAATATACTAAAAACTAACTAGATTATACTAAAAACACACTAAAAACAATGCCAAAAAGCGTATAAATTATCCGCTCATCACAACACCAAACTTAAATTGTTGCTTGTCCCCAAGCAACTGAAAATCAAAATAGGATAAAAAGAAGAGAATATACTATAGACTCCCAAAATATCAAGGAAACATAGCTCCAATTAGATGAGCGGGACTAGTAGCTTTTTGCCTCCGAACAGTTTTGGCATCTCACACTATCCTTTGAAGTTCAGAATGATTGGCATCTATAAGAACTCAGAACTCAGATAGTGTTATTGATTCTCCTAGTTAAGTATAATGATTCTTGAACATAGCTAGTGTATGAGTCTTGGCTGTGGCCCAAAGCACTCTGTTTTCCAGTATTACCACCGGATACATACATGCCACAGACACATAATTGGGTGAACCTTTTCAGATTGTGACCCAGCTTTGCTAGAGTCCCCAATTAGAAGTGTCCAGGGTTCTTAAGCACACTCTTTTTGCCTTGGATCACAACTTTATTTCTTGCTTTTTCTTTCTCTTTCTTTCTCTCTTTTTCTTTTTTTTTCGATTATTTTTTTTTTGTATCCACTGCTTTTTCTTGCTTCAAGAATCAATCTAATGATTTTTTAGATCCTCAATAACAGTTCTCTTTTTCCTCATTCTTTCAAGAGCCAACAATTTCTAACATTCTCAAAACAACAAATTCAAGAGACATATGCACTATTCAAGCATTCATTCAGAAAACAAAAATTATTGTCACCACATCAAACTAATTCAACTAGTTTCAAGGATAAATTTTGAAATCCTGTACTTCTTGTTCTTTTGTGATTAAAGCATTTTTCATTTAAGAGAGGTGATGGATTCATAGGACATTCATATCTTTAAGGCATAAAATTTCAATTTTATTAATTATGAATTAAGAACAAGACTCAAAGATAAATATAAGATGAGACTAAAAAATAAAAAAAATAAAAATAGAAAACAAAAGAAAAAAACGCAAAAACATAGGCTCCTAATGATAGAGGTTTTCACAGAGTTAGGACTCAACAACCTTGATTTTGAGAAGTGGATGCTCCCTCAGCTTGAGAGGAGAGCTTTTGGCGTTTCAACTCTTGGAGTTCATGCCCTGCTTCTCTTGTTCCTTCAGCAATTTGCAGAGCATGCAGTTCTGATTCTGCTGTTCTTCCTTCAGTTGCTCCATAGTCTCTTGCAACTTGGTGATAGATGCTTCTAGGCTGGTCCAGTAGTCAATTCTTGGGAATTCAGGGAGGAATTCCTGTGCCCTCCTCTTGATAGAGTTGTCTTGCATTTGTCCTTCCATTGACTTCTTGGTGATTGGGTGTTCAATGGGTATGAACTCATCTACTCCCATCTTCACCCCAGCCTCTTTACAGAGCAAGGAGATCAAGCTTGGGTAAGCCAATTTGGCTTCAGTGGAATTCTTATTTGCAATTGTGTAGATCTCACAAGCAATCACATGATGAACCTCCACTTCTTTTCCAAGCATAATGCAATGAATCATCACTGCTCTCTTGATGGTGACCTCAGAACGGTTGCTAGTGGGCAATATGGAACGCCCAATAAAGTCTAGCCAACCTCTTGCAATTGGTTTGAGGTCTCCCCTCTTGAGTTGGTTTGGGATACCCTTTGAATTGGTTATCCACTTAGTTCCAGGGAGGCATATGTCCTCTAGAACTTGATTCAACCCTTTATCTGCTCTCACCATCCTCCTATTGAAGGAATCAGGATCATCTTGCAGTTGAGGTAGTTTGAAGATTTCTCTTATTTTGTCCAGATGGAAGTACATAACTTTCCCTCTGACCATGGTTCTGTAGGTATGGTAAGCAGTTTCAGTCATTCTCTGCTTATCTGTTAGCCACAGATTAGAGTAGAATTCCTGAACCATGTTCCTTCCAACCTTTATTTCAGGATTGGTTAGAACTTTCCATCCTCTGTTTCGAATTTGCTCTTGGATCCCCGGATATTCATCTTCTTTCAGATCAAATTTAACTTCCGGGATCACTGACCTCAGACCCATTATTTTGTGATAATGGTCTTCATGTTCTTTGGTTAAGAACTTCTCTTGGTTCCAAAGATTCTTTGGATTATTCTCTTTCTTTCCTCTTAAATTGGTTTGTTTTCCCTTAGGAGCCATGATCTTAATGAATCTTGGCTTAGTGATCACGGAAAAGCACACCAAACTTAGAGGTTTGCTTGTCCTCAAGCAAAAGAAAAGAAAGAAGGGAGAGAGAGAGGAAGAGGAAATTCGAATGGTGTGGTGGAAAGAGGGATCCAAACGTGTATTTATAAGGTGGGGAGGGGAGCTTTTTCGAAAACAAAAGAGAAATTTGAGAAGATATGGAAAGAAATTGAGAAAAGGGTGAATTTTTTGAACAAAATTTGGGAATGATTTGAGAGATTTGAAGAGTGATTTTAGATATTTGAAAATTTGAAAGTGAATGATGAGAAATTGAAATGTATTTTTGTAGAAAAATATGGGTAAGAAAAGGAAAGTTTGAAAAAATCTGATTTGAAAACAAAGTTGTGGTCCCCCCACCTTACTGGCGTTAAACGCCCAGAATGGCACCCATTCTGGCGTTTAACGCCCATTTGGTGCCCCTTTTGGGCGTTTAACGCCCAGCCAGGTGCCTTGGCTGGCGTTAAACGCCAAAAATCCTTTATCACTGGGCGTTTTTCTGAACGCCCAGGATGCTGCACACTGATGAGTGGATAATTTGTACGCTTTTTGGCATTATTTTTAGTATGTTTTTAGTATGATCTAGTTAGTTTTTAGTATATTTTTATTAGTTTTTAGTTAAAATTCACTTTTCTGGACTTTACTATGAGTTTGTGTGTTTTTCTGTGATTTCAGGTATTTTCTGGCTGAAATTGAGGGACCTGAGCAAAAATCTGATTCAGAGACTAAAAAGGACTGCAGATGCTGTTGGATTCTGACCTCCCTGCACTCGAAGTGGATTTTCTGGAGCTACAGAAGCCCAATTGGCGCGCTCTCAACGGCATTGGAAAGTAGACATCCTGGGCTTTCCAGCAATATATGATAGTCCATACTTTGCCCAAGATTTGATGGCCCAAACCGGCGTTCAAAGTCACCTTCAAGATTTCCAGCGTTAAACGCCGGAACTGGCACCCAAATGGGAGTTAAACGCCCAAACTGGCACTAAAGCTGGCGTTTAACTCCAAGAAGAGTCTCTACACGAAAATGCTTCATTGCTCAGCCCAAGCACACACCAAGTGGGATTTTTATGTCATTTACTCATCTCTGTACACCCTAGGCTACTAGTTCTCTATAAGTAGGACCTTTTACTATTGTATTTTCATCTTTGGACATCTAGTTCTTAGATCATGATAGAGACTTTGGTAGCTATATTCATTTTTATGCTATCTTAGATCATTGGGAGGCTGGCCATTCGGCCATGCCTAGACCTTGTTCTTATGTATTTTCAACGGTGGAGCTTCTACACACCATAGATTAAGGTGTGGAGCTCTGCTGTACCTCGAGTATTAATGCAATTACTATTGTTCTTCCATTCAATTCCACTTGGTCTTGTTCTAAGATATCACTTGTTCTTCAACTTGATGAATGTGATGATTTGTGACACTCATCATTATTCTCACCTATGAACGTGTGACTGACAACCACCTCCGTTCTATCTTCGATTGGGTGAATATCTCTTGGATTCCTGATTGCATGATGCATGGTTGATCGCCTGACAACCGAGTGCTCGTCTGACAAACGAGCCAACCATTCCGTGAGATCAGAGTCTTCGTGGTATAGGCTAGAATTGATGGCGGCATTCAAGAGAATCCGGAAGGTCTAACCTTGTCAGTGGTATTCTGAGTAGGATTCAATGATTGAATGACTGTGACTTGCTTCAAACTCCTAGCAGGCGGGGCGTTAGTGACAGACGCAAAAGAATCGATGGATTCTATTCCGGCCTGACCGAGAACCAACAGCTGAATTCCGCATGCTGTGACAGAGCATTGGCAATCGTTTTCACTGAGAGGATGGGAGGTAGCCATTGACAACGGTGAAACCCTACACAAGCTTGCCATGGAAAGGAGTAAGAAGGATTGGATGAAGACAGTAGGAAAGCAGAGAGACAGAAGGGAAGCATCTCCATGCGCTTATCTGAAGTTCCTACCAATGAATTACATAAGTATCTCTATCTTTACCTTTGTGTTATTTTCGTTCATCACCATATCCATTTGAGTCTGCCTGACTGCCTGACTAAGATTTACAAGATGACCAAAGCTTGCTTCATACTAACAATCTCCGTGGGATCGACCCTTACTCGCGTAAGGTTTATTACTTGGACGACCCAGTGCACTTGCTGGTTAGTTGTGCGAAGTTGTGTAATGCCATGGTACTGAGCTACCAAGTTTTTGGGGTTCATGACCGGGGATTATGAGAGTTGTGAAAAGTATTGTTCACAATTTCGCGCACCAAGTTTTTGGCGCCGTTGCCGGGGTTTGTTCAAGTTTTGAGCAAGCTTTTGGTAACATCAGTGCCAAGGATTGTTAAGTTTGGACAACTGAAGGTTCATCTTGTTGCTTAGATTAGGTAGTTATTTTTTTTCGAAATTCTTGAAGATGAATTCTAGAGTTTCATGATGATTTGTTGAAGTCTGGCTGGCTGAGAAGCCATGTCTAATCTCATTGGACCGAGGTTTCAACTTATCATCACAAGAGCTTGTTGATCTTTATCAATCTTGCTTTTGGAGCAGTGATCTGCTAAGGCTTGGGTGGCCATTGGCCATGTCTAGTGTTTTGGACCGAAGCTTTCTTTGAGAGCTTGGCTGGCTATGAAGCCATGTCTAATTCCTGGACCGGAGTCTTAGACTAAACATTGCATGATTCCTGGAATTCTCATTGAGAATTTTGATACCTTTTTTCCACTTAATTTTCGAAAAACACAAAAAAATCAAAAAAATCATAAAATCCAAAAAATTCTTGTTTGAGTCTAGTGTCTCATCTTAAGTTTGGTGTCAGTTGCATGCATTCATTCATGTGTCTTAGTGATCTTCAAGATGTTCTTGATGATTTCTTACTTTGATCTTTGAATTCTCTTGACTTGAGTGTTTGTGTGTCTCATATGCATTCTCATTAGTGTCAGTAGTATACAAACTGCTAAGTTTGGTGTCTTGCATGCATTGCTATTTGATTTTAGTTGTATTTTGATTTTTCCTTATTTTTAAAAATCCAAAAATATTTTTAATTTGTGTCTTCTCAAGTCAATAATACAGAGAATTGAAGATTCAGAACATACAGCAGAGGAATTGCACAAAAAAAGCTGGGCGTTCAAAACGCCCAGTGAAGAAGGACAGACTGGCGTTTAAACGCCAGCCAGGGTACCTGGTTGGGCGTTTAACGCCCAAAAGGGTATAGTTTTGGGCGTTAAACGCCAGAATGTGCACCATTCTGGGCGTTTAACGCCAGGATGGCTAAAGGGGGAAGATTTTGTTTTCAAATCAAATTTTTTCAAGTTTTCAAAGTTTTTCAAAATCAAATCTTTTTCAAAATCAATCTCTTTCTATTTTCAAAGATACTTACTATCAATTAATGATTTGATTCAACATTTCTAGTATGTTGCCTTTTCTATTGAGAGAGGTTTAATGTTTGAATCATATCTTTTCTTGTTAGTCAAGTTTTTAATTTTCAAAATCAAATCTTTTTAAAAATGTTTTTCAAATCATTCTCAATCACATCTTTTTTTAAAACTAATCATATTTTCTTAACCACATCTTTTTCAAAATATTTTTCAATCAAATCTTTTTTATTTCTAATTTTAAAATCTTTTTCAAAAATCACTTGATTTCTTTTCCACTTTCATTTTCGAAAATCAAGTAGTGTTTTCAAAAATGTTTTCAAAATTTCTTACTTAATTTTTGAAAAATACTTCCCTCCTTTTCACATCCTTCTATTTATGGACTAACACTATCCCTTAATGCAAAATTCGAACTCCATCTTCTTTGATAAGTTCGAATTTCCTACTTCTGTCTTCTACTCTTCTTTTCCTCTGACACTTTAAGGAATCTCTATACTGTGACATAGAGGGTTCCACATTTTCTTGTTCTCTTCTCTTTCTTATGAGCAGGAGCAAAGACAAAAGCATTCTTGTTGAAGCTGATCCTGAACCTGAAAGGACTTTGAAGAGAAAGCTAAGAGAAGCCAAAACACAACTCTCTTTAGAGGACCTGACCGAATTCTTCAAAGAAGAAGAACACATGGCAGCCGAAAACAACAATGCCAACAATGCAAGGAAGGTGCTGGGTGACTTTACTGCACCTACTCCCGACTTCTATGGGAGAAGCATCTCTATCCCTGCCATTAGAGCAAACAACTTTGAGCTTAAGCCTCAATTAGTTTCTCTAATGCAACAGAATTGCAAGTTTCATGGACTTCCATTGGAAGATCCTCATCAGTTCTTAGCTGAATTCTTGCAAATCTGTGACACTGTCAAGACTAATGGGGTTGACCCTGAGGTCTACAGACTTATGCTATTCCCTTTTGCTGTAAGAGACAGAGCTAGAACATGGTTGGACTCTCAACCTAAAGAAAGCCTGGACTCTTGGGAAAAGCTAGTCAATGCCTTCTTGGCAAAGTTCTTTCCACCTCAAAAATTGAGTAAGCTTAGAGTGGAAGTCCAAACCTTCAGACAGAAGGAAGGAGAATCCCTCTATGAAGCTTGGGAAAGATACAAACAATTAATCAGAAAGTGTCCTTCTGATATGCTTTCTGAATGGAGCATCATAGGTATTTTCTATGATGGTCTCTATGAACTATCCAAGATGTCTTTGGATAGCTCTTCTGGAGGATCTCTTCATCTGAAGAAGACGCCTACTGAAGCTCAAGAACTGATTGAAATGGTTGCAAATAACCAATTCATGTATACTTCTGAAAGGAATCCTGTGAACAATGGGACTAGTCAGAAGAAAGGAGTTCTTGAGATTGACACTCTGAATGCCATATTGGCTCAGAACAAAATATTGACTCAACAAGTCAATATGATTTCTCAAAGTCTGTCTGGAATGCAAAATGCACCAAGCAGTACTAAGGAAGCTTCATCTGAGGAAGAAGCTTATGATCCTGAGAACCCTTCAATAGAAGAGGTGAATTACATGGGAGAACCCTATGGAAACACCTATAATCCTTCATGGAGGAATCATCCAAATTTCTCATGGAAGGATCAACAGAGACCTCAACAAGGTTTCAATAATAATAATGGTGGAAGAAACAGGTTTAGCAATAGCAAGCCTTTTCCATCATCTTCTCAGCAACAGACAGAGAGTTCTAAGCAGAATAACTCTGACTTAGCAACCATTGTCTCTGATCTAATCAAAACCACTCAAAGTTTCATGACTGAAACAAGGTCTTCCATCAGAAATTTGGAAGGACAAGTGGGTCAGCTGAGCAAGAAAATTACTGAACTCCCTCCTAGTACTCTCCCAAGCAATACAGAAGAAAATCCAAAAGGAGAGTGCAAGGTCATCAACATGGCCGAATTTTGGGAGGAAGAAGAGGCAGTGAACGCCACTGAGGAAGGCCTCACTGGACGTCCACTGGCCTCCAATGAGTTCCCCAATGAGGAACCATGGGAATCTGAGGCTCAAACTGAGACCATAGAGATTCCATTGGACTTACTTCTGACATTCATGAGCTCTGATGAGTATTCTTCCTCTGAAGAGGATGAGTATGTCACTGAAGAGCAAGTTGCTAAATACCTTGGAGCAATCATGAAGCTGAATGACAAGTTATTTGGAAATGAGACTTGGGAGGATGAACCCCCTTTGCTCACCAAAGAACTGGATGGCTTGTCTAGGCAGAAACTGCCTCAAAAGAGACAGGATCCTGGGAAGTTTTCAATACCTTGTACCATAGGCACCATGACCTTCAAGAAGGCCTTGTGTGACTTAGGGTCAAGTGTAAACCTCATGCCTCTCTCTGTAATGGAGAAGTTAGGGATCTCTGAGGTACAAGCTGCAAGAATCTCACTAGAGATGGCAGACAACTCAAGAAAACAAGCCCATGGACTTATAGAGGATGTTCTGGTTAAAGTTGAAGACCATTACATCCCTACTGATTTCATAGTCCTAGAGACTGGGAAGTGCATGGATGAATCCATCATCCTTGGCAGACCATTCCTAGCCACAGCAAAGGCTGTGATTGATGTTGATAGAGGAGAGTTGATCATTCAAGTGAATGAAGAATCCTTGGTGTTTAAGGCCCAAGGATACCCCTCTGTCATCATGGAGAGGAAGCATGAAGAGCTTCTCTCAAAACAGAGCCAAACAGAGCCCCCACAGTCAAACTCTAAGTTTGGTGTTGGGAGGCCACAACCAAACTCTAAGTTTGGTGTTGAACCCCCACATTCAAACTCTAAGTTTGGTGTTGGGAGGTTCCAACATGGCTCTGAGTATCTGTGAGGCTCCATGAGAGTCCTCTGTCAAGCTACTGACATTAAAGAAGCGCTTGTTGGGAGGCAACCCAATGTTATATTTTATCTATTTTATTTTGTTATTTTCTCTTTTTTATAGGTTGATGATCATGAGGAGTCACAAAATCAATGAAAAAAGCAAAAACAGAATGAAAAACAGGAAGAAAAATAGCACACCCTGGAGGACGCACCCACTGGCGTTTAAACGCCAGTGAGGTTAGCTGTTGGGCGTTTAACGCCCAGTCTGGCACCATTCTGGGCGTTTAACGCCAGAAAGGGGCACCAGACTGGCGTTAAACGCCAGAAAGGGGCAAGAAGCTGGCGTTAAACGCCAGAAATGGGCACCAGCCCGGCGTTTAACGCCAGAAATGGCTAAAACGTGATTTTGTTAGCCATTTGGTGCAGGGATGACTTTTCCTTGACACCTCAGGATCTGTGGACCCCACAGGATCCCCACCTACCCTACCACCCTCTCTCTCTTCTTCACCCATTCACCAATCACTTCAACACCTCTTCCCCAAAAACCCTTCACCTATCAAATCCCATCTTTCTCTTCACCACTCACATCCATCCTTCATAAAACCCCACCTACCTCACCATTCAAATTCAAACCACTTTCCCACCCAAATCCACCCTCACATGGCCGAACATCCCCCTCCCCCTCTCCTATATAAACCCTCCTTCACTCCTTCATTTTCACACACCTTAAACACCTTTTCTCTCCCCTTTGGCCGAATACAAAGCCATTCCCTTTCCCCTCATTTCTTCTTCTTCTACTCTCTTCTTTCTTCTTTTGCTCGAAGACGAGCAAACATTTTAAGTTTGGTGTGGTAAAAGCATTGCTTTTTGTTTTTCCATAACCATTTATGGCATCCAAGGCCGGAGAAACCTCTAGATAGAGGAAAGGGAAGGCAAAAGCTTCTACCTCCGAGTCATGGGAGATGGAGAGATTCATCTCAAATGTGCATCAAGACCACTTCTATGAAGTTGTGGCCTTGAAGAAGGTGATCCCCGAGGTCCCTTTTTCACTCAAAAAGGGTGAATATCCGAAGATCCGACATGAGATCCGAAGAAGAGGTTGGGAAGTCCTCACCAACCCCATTCATCAAGTCGGAATCTTGATGGTTCAAGAGTTCTATGCCAATGCATGGATCACCAAGAACCATGATCAAAGTGTGAACCCGAATCCAAAGAATTATCTTACTATGGTTCGGGGGAAATACTTGGATTTTAGTCCGGAAAGTGTGAGGTTGGCGTTCAACTTGCCTATGATGCAAGGAGATGAACATCCTTACACTAGAAGGGTCAACTTTGATCAAAGGTTGGACCAAGTCCTCACAATTATATGTGAAGAGGGCGCCCAATGGAAGAGAGATTCAAGAGGAAAGCCGGTTCAATTGAGAAGGCATGACCTCAAACCCGTGGCTAGAGGATGGTTGGAATTTATCCAACGCTCAATCATTCCCACTAGCAACCGGTCTGAAGTTACCATAGACCGAGCTATCATGATTCATAGCATCATGATTGGAGAAGAAATAGAAGTTCATGAGGTTATAGCCCAAGAACTCTATAAGGTGGCGGACAAGTCCTCTACCTTGGCAAGGTTAGCCTTTCCTCATCTCATTTGTCACCTCTGTTATTCAGTTGGGGTTGACATAGAGGGAGACATCCCTATTGATGAGGACAAGCCCATCACTAAGAAGAGGATGGAGCACACAAGAGACCCCACTCATCATGAGATCCCTGAGATGCCTCAAGGGATGCACTTTCCTCCACAAAATTATTGGGAGCAACTAAACACCTCCCTAGGAGAATTAAGTTCCAACATGGGACAACTAAGGGTGGAGCATCAAGAACACTCCATCATCCTCCATGAAATTAGAGAAGATCAAAGAATCATGAGAGAGGAGCAACAAAGACAAGGAAGAGACATTGAGGAGCTAAAGCACTCCATTGGATCTTCAAGAGGAAGAAAGAGCCGCCATCACTAAGGTGGACCCGTTCCTTGATTTCCTTGTTCTTTATTCTTCTGTTTTTCGAATTTTATGCTTATGTTTATCTATGTTTGTGTCTTGTGATCATTAGTGTCTTAGTGTCTATGCCTTAAAGTTATGAATGTCCTATGAATCCATCACCTTTCTTGAATAAAAAACGTGCTTAAATTGAAAAGGAAAGAATTGCATGAATTTTGAATTTTATAACAGTTTAATTATTTTGATGTGGTGGAAATATTTTTGTTTTCTGAATGTATGCTTAAACAGTGCATATGTATCTTGAATTTGTGGTTCATGAATGTTGGCTCTTGAAAGAATGATGAAAAAGGAGACATGTTACTGAGGATCTGAAAAATCATTAAAATGATTCTTGAAGCAAGAAAAAGCAATGAAAAAAAAATTTCGAAAAAAAAAGAAAAGAAAGAAAAAGAAAGAAATAAAGTTGTGATCCAAGGCAATAAGAGTGTGCTTAAGAACCCTGGACACCTCTAGTTGGGGACTTTAGCAAAGCTGAGTCACAATCTGAAAAGGTTCACCCAATTATGTGTCTGTGGCATGTATGTATCCGGTGGTAATACTGGAAGACAGAGTGCTTTGGGCCACGGCCAAGACTCAAAAAGTAGCTATGTTCAAGAATCATCATACTTTAGTAGGAGAATCATTAACACTATCTGGATTCTAAGTTCCTAAAGAAGCCAATCATTCTGAATTTCAAGGGATAGAGTGAGATGCCAAAACTATTCAGAGGCAAAAAGCTAAAAGCCCCGCTCATCTAATTAATACTGATCTTCATAGATGTTTTTGGAATTCATTGCACATTCTCTTCTTTTTATCTTATTTGATTTTCAGTTGCTTGAGGACAAGCAACAATTTAAGTTTGGTGTTGTGATGAGCGGATAATTTGTACGCTTTTTGGCATTGTTTTTAGTATGTTTTTAGTATGATCTAGTTAGTTTTTAGTATATTTTTATTAGTTTTTAGTTAAAATTCACTTTTCTGGACTTTACTATGAGTTTGTGTGTTTTTCTGTGATTTCAGGTATTTTCTGGCTGAAATTGAGGGACCTGAGCAAAAATCTGATTCAGAGACTAAAAAGGACTGTAGATGCTGTTGGATTCTGACCTCCCTACACTCGAAGTGGATTTTCTGGAGCTACAGAAGCCCAATTGGCGCGCTCTCAACGGCGTTGGAAAGTAGACATCCTGGGCTTTCCAGCAATATATGATAGTCCATACTTTGCCCAAGATTTGATGGCCCAAACTGGCGTTCAAAGTCACCTTCAAGATTTCCAGCGTTAAACGCCGGAACTGGCACCCAAATGGGAGTTAAACGCCCAAACTGGCACTAAAGCTGGCGTTTAACTCCAAGAAGAGTCTCTACACGAAAATGCTTCATTGCTCAGCCCAAGCACACACCAAGTGGGCCCGGAAGTGGATTTTTATGTCATTTACTCATCTCTGTACACCCTAGGCTACTAGTTCTCTATAAGTAGGACCTTTTACTATTGTATTTTCATCTTTGGACATCTAGTTCTTAGATCATGATAGAGACTTTGGTAGCTATATTCATTTTATGCTATCTTAGATCATTGGGAGGCTGGCCATTCGGCCATGCCTAGACCTTGTTCTTATGTATTTTCAACGGTGGAGCTTCTACACACCATAGATTAAGGTGTGGAGCTCTGCTGTACCTCGAGTATTAATGCAATTACTATTGTTCTTCCATTCAATTCCGCTTGTTCTTGTTCTAAGATATCACTTGTTCTTCAACTTGATGAATGTGATGATTTGTGACACTCATCATCATTCTCACCTATGAACGTGTGACTGACAACCACCTCCGTTCTATCTTCGATTGGGTGAATATCTCTTGGATTCCTGATTGCACGATGCATGGTTGATCGCCTGACAACCGAGTGCTCGTCTGACAAACGAGCCAACCATTTCGTGAGATCAGAGTCTTCGTGGTATAGGCTAGAACTGATGGCGGCATTCAAGAGAATCCGAAAGGTCTAACCTTGTCTGTGGTATTCTGAGTAGGATTCAATGATTGAATGACTGTGACGTGCTTCAAACTCCTAGCAGGCGGGGCGTTAGTGACAGACGCAAAAGAATCGATGGATTCTATTCCGGCCTGACCGAGAACCGACAGCTGAATTCCGCATGCTGTGACAGAGCATTGGCAATCGTTTTCACTGAGAGGATGGGAGGTAGCCATTGACAACGGTGAAACCCTACACAAGCTTGCCATGGAAAGGAGTAAGAAGGATTGGATGAAGACAGTAGGAAAGCAGAGAGACGGAAGGGAAGGCATCTCCATGCGCTTATCTGAAGTTCCTACCAATGAATTACATAAGTATCTCTATCTTTACCTTTGTGTTATTTTCGTTCATCACCATATCCATTTGAGTCTGCCTGACTAAGATTTACAAGATGACCATAGCTTGCTTCATACTAACAATCTCCGTGGGATCGACCCTTACTCGCGTAAGGTTTATTACTTGGACGACCCAGTGCACTTGCTGGTTAGTTGTGCGAAGTTGTGTAATGCCATGGTACTGAGCTACCAAGTTTTTGGGGTTCATGACCGGGGATTATGAGAGTTGTGAAAAGTATTGTTCACAATTTCGCGCACCACACACCTGGCGTTAAACGCCCAGAATGGTGCCCATTCTGGCGTTTAACGCCCAAAATGGCACCATTCCTGGCGTTAAACGCCCAGAATGGTACCCATTCTGGCGTTTAACGCCCAAAATGCCCCTTACTGGCATTTTTTCGCCAACAAGCTCTTTTTCTCTGCTTTTTGAGATGAATCCTTCTGTAACTCTATGAATTCCTTCATTTTTGATACTTGCCTCTGTAAAAACAAAACATATAACCTTCCAATGACTGGGTTGCCTCCCAACAAGCGCTTCTTTACTGTCTTTAGCTGGACCTTCACTGAGAATCATTCAAGTCTCAGTTTTGAGCATTCCTGCTAAAAATTGCCTTCAAGATAATGCTTGATTCTCTGTCCATTAACAATGAACTTTTTGTCAGAATCAATATCCTGAAGCTCAACATATCCATATGGTGATACTCCTGTAATCACATACGGACCCTTCCACCGGGATTTAAGTTTTCCTGGAAACAGTCTGAGCCTAGAGTTGAAAAGCAGGACTTTTTGTCCTGGCTCAAAGACTCTGGTTGACAACTTCTTGTCATGCCATTTCTTTGCCTTTTCCTTATAAATTTTTGCATTTTCAAAGGCATAGTCTAAACTCCTCTAGCTCATTTAGCTGGAGCAGTCTTTTTTCACCAGCTAACTGTGCATCCATGTTTAGGAATCTGGTTGCCCAGTAGGCTTTATGTTCCAGTTCCACATGCAGATGACAGGCCTTCCCATACACCAGTTGGTATGGAGAGGTTCCTATAGGAGTCTTGAATGCTGTTCTGTATGCCCACAGAGCATCATCCAAGCTTTTTGCCCAATCCTTTCTTCGAGCCATTACAGTCCGTTCCAGGATTCTTTTTAGTTCTTTGTTAGAGACCTCAGCTTGCCCATTTGTCTGTGGATGATACGGAGTTGCCACTTTGTGGCTAATTCCATATCTAACCATAGCAGAGTATAGCTGTCTATTGCAGAAATGAGTGCCTCCGTCACTGATTAGTACTCTGGGGACACCAAATCTGCTAAAGATGTGTTTCTGGAGGAACTTCAGCACGATCTTGGTATCATTAATGGGTGTAGCAATTGCTTCTACCCACTTAGATACATAGTCCACTGCCACCAGAATATAAGTGTTTGAGTATGATGGTGGGAATGGCCCCATGAAGTCAATGCCCCATACATCAAACAACTCTATCTCTAATATCCCTTGTTGAGGCATGGCATATCCGTGAGGCAAGTTACCAGCTCTCTGGCAACTGTCACAGTTATGCACAAACTCTCGGGAATCTTTATAGAGAGTAGGCCAGTAGAAACCACATTGGAGGACTTTAGTGGCTGTTCGCTCACTTCCAAAATGTCCTCCATATTGTGATCCATGGCAATGCCATAGGATCCTTTGTGCTTCTTCTCTGGGTACACATCTGCGGATCACTCCGTCAGCACATCTCTTAAAGAGATATGGTTCATCCCAGAGGTAGTACTTGGCATCTGAAATTAATCTCTTTCTTTGCACGCTACTGTACTCCTTGGGTATGAACCTCACAGCTTTATAATTTGCAATATCTGCAAACCATGGAGCTTCCTGAATGGCAAAGAGTTGCTCATCTGGGAAAGTCTCAGAGATCTCAGTAGAAGGGAGGGACGCCCCAGCTACTGGTTCTATCCGGGACAGATGATCAGCTACTTAGTTCTCTGTCCCTTTTCTGTCTCTTATTTCTATATCAAACTCTTGCAGAAGCAACACCCATCTGATAAGCCTGGGTTTTGAATCTTGCTTTGTGAGTAAGTATTTAAGAGCAGCATGGTCAGTGTACACAACCACTTTGGATCCCACTAGATAGGATCTAAACTTGTCAATGGCATAAACCACTGCAAGTAACTCTTTTTCTGTGGTTGTGTAGTTCTTCTGTGCGTCATTTAGAACACGGCTAGCATAATAAATGACGTGCAGAAGCTTGTTATGCCTTTGTCCCAACACTGCACCAATGGCATGGTCACTGGCATCACACATTAATTCAAATGGCAATGTCCAATCTGGTGCAGAGATGACTGGTGCTGTGACCAGCTTAGCTTTCAGGGTCTCAAATGCCTGCAGACACTGTGTGTCAAACACAAATGGTGTGTCAGCAGCTAACAGGTTACTCAGAGGTTTTGCAATTTTCGAAAAATCCTTTATAAACCTTCTGTAGAATCCTGCATGCCCCAGAAAGCTTCTGATTGCCTTAACATTGGCAGGTGGTGGTAATTTTTCAATTACCTCTACCTTTGCCTTATCCACCTCTATTCCCTTGCTTGAAATTTTGTGCCCAAGGACAATTCCTTCAGTCACCATAAAGTGACATTTCTCCCAGTTTAAAACCAGGTTAGTCTCTTGGCATCTTTTCAGGACAAGTTCTAGGTGATTAAGACAGGAGCTAAATAAATCTCCATATACTGAAAAGTCATCCATGAAGACTTCCAGAAATTTCTCTACCATATCTGAGAAGATAGAGAGCATGCACCTCTGAAAGGTTGCAGGTGCATTGCACAGACCAAAAGGCATCCTCCTGTAGGCAAACACGCTAGAAAGGCAAGTGAATGCTATTTTCTCTTGGTCCTGAGGATCTACTGCAATTTGGTTGTAGCCTGAATAGCCATCCAAAAAGCAGTAATAGTCATGACCAGCTAGTCTTTCTAGCATTTGGTCTATGAATGGTAAAGGAAAATGATCCTTTCTAGTGGCTGTATTGAGCCTTCTGTAGTCAATACACATACGCCACCCTGTGACTGTTCTTGTAGGAACCAGTTCATTTTTTTCATTATGAACCACTGTCATTCCTCCCTTTTTGGGGACAACTTGGACAGGGCTCACCCAGGGGCTATCAGAAATAGGATAAATAATCCCAGCCTCTAGTAATTTAGTGACCTCTTTCTGCACCACCTCCTTCATGGCTGGATTTAGCCTTCTCTGTGGTTGGACCACTGGTTTGGCATTATCCTCCAACAGGATTTTGTGCATGCATCTAGCTGGGCTAATGCCCTTGAGATCACTTATGGACCACCCAAGAGCTGTCTTGTGTGTCCTTAGCACTTGAATCAGTGCTTCCTCTTCCTGTGGATTTAAAGCAGAGCTTATAATCACTGGAAAAGTGTCACCCTCTCCCAGAAATGCATACTTCAAGGATGGTGGTAGTGGTTTGAGTTCAGGTTTGGGAGGCTTATCCTCCTCCTGAGGAATTTTCGAAAATTCCTTTGTTTCCACTGATTCTTCTTGATCAGGTTGAGCATCTTTGAAGATGTCCTCAAGCTCTGATTCTAGGCTTTCAGTCATATTGATCTCTTCCACCAGAGAGTCAATAATGTCAGCGCCCATGCAGTCATTTGGTGTGTCTGGATGCTGCATAGCTTTTACAGCATTCAACTTGAACTCATCCTCATTGACTCTCAGGGTCACTTCCCCTTTTTGTACATCAATGAGAGTTCGTCCAGTTGCTAGGAAAGGTCTTCCTAGAATGAGAGTTGCACTCTTGTGCTCCTCCATTTCCAGCACCACAAAGTCAGTTGGAAAGGTGAATGGCCCAACCTTGACAATCATATCCTCTATTATGCCTGATGGATATTTAATGGAGCCATCAGCAAGTTGGAGGCATATCCGGGTTGGTTTGACTTCTCCAGTCAACCCAAGCTTTCTGATAGTGGATGCAGGTATTAGATTGATGCTTGCTCCAAGATCACATAGGGCTGTCTTGGTGCAAGCACCTTCTAATGTGCATGGTATCATAAAGCTTCCTGGATCTTGAAGCTTTTCTGGTAAGCTTTTTAGAATGACTGCACTACATTCTTCAGTGAGAAACACTTTTTCAGTTTCTCTCCAATCCTTCTTATGAATTAAGATTTCTTTCATGAACTTAGCATAAGAAGGTATTTGCTCAAGTGCCTCTGCAAACGGAATCTTTATTTCAAGAGTCCTTAGATAGTCTGCAAAGCGGGCAAATTGCTTATCCTGTTCCGCTTGGCGGAGTTTTTGAGGATAAGGCATCTTGGCTTTATATTCTTCAACCTTAGATGCTGCAGGTTTATTCCTTACAGAAGTGGTTGAAGAAGCCTTGTTAGAGGGATTACTGTCAGCACTTTCAGGTGTCTGATCATCCCTTGGCGTATGAACGCCAGGATTGGGTGGAAAATGGGCGTTTAACGCCAACTTTTCCCCCTTTTCTGGCGTTTGAACGCCAGAACTGGTCAAGAAATGGGCGTTTAACGCCAGCTTTCCTTCCCTCTCTGGCGTTTGAACGCCAATAACATTCCTCTCTGGGCTCTTACTGTCCTCAGAGGGAATTTGAACAGTGGTTTGGTTATCCCCTGTCAATCGTTCATTGTTGGGCTTTTTGCTACTTTGAGCAGTGTTATTCAGTGTCTTCCCACTCCTCAGTTGAACTGCTTGACATTCCTCTGTTATCTGTTTAGATATTTGCTGTTTTGCTTGATTCAACTGCAGTTCTATGTTCTTGTTAGCAACTTTAGTTTCATAGAGCATCTCCTTAAATTCTGCTAACTGTTCTGTCATCTGGAGCAATTGTTGATTAAGCTCAATCATCTGTTCTTGAGGATTAGGGTCAGTGACTACTGTCATGACTTCCTCTTTTGGAGAGAGCTCATTGCTAGAGTACAAATATTGATTTTTAGCAACAGTGTCTATAAGCTCTTGAGCTTCTTCAATTGTCTTTCTCATGTGTATAGATCCACCAGCTGAGTGGTCTAAAGACATCTGAGCTCTTTCTGTAAGCCCATAGTAGAAAATGTCTAACTGTACCCACTCTGAAAATATTTCAGAGGGACATTTCCTTAGCATACCTCTATACCTCTCCCAGGCATTATAAAGGGATTCATTATCCTCTTGTTTAAAGCCTTGGATGTCCAGCCTTAGCTGTGTCATCCTCTTTGGAGGGTAAAAATGATTCAGGAATTTGTCTGACAACTGTTTCCATGTCTTTATGCTTGCTGTAGGTTGGTTATTCAACCACCTTTTAGCCTGATCTTTTACAGCAAATGGAAACAGTAAAAGTCTGTAGACATCCTGATCCACCTCTTTATCATGTACTGTGTCAGCAATTTGTAAAAACTGTGCCAGAAACTCAGTAGGTTCTTCCTGTGGAAGACCGAAATACTGGCAATTTTGCTGCACTATGATAATGAGTTGAGGATTTAGCTCAAAGCTGCTTGCTTTGATGAGAGGTGTACATATGCTACTCCCATATGCAGCTGTAATGGGGTTAGCATATGACCCCAGAGTCCTTTTGGACTGATCAATTCCACTTAGATCCATAATGGATTGCAAATAGATATATTTGTTTTTTTTAATTTAAACGAAAAAGATAAAATAAAATAAAAGGAAATTAAGATAAAAATTCGAAAATCAAAAAGAAAATAAGATCAAAGCAAATTGAGAACTGAATCAATTAGTTAATTAAAAAGATTTTGAAAAGAGCAATTAAAAAGATATGATTGAAAAATTTTTATAAAAAAAGATTTGATTTTTGAAAAGAGGAAAGAGAAAAACAACAAAATGACACTGAACTTAAAATTTTTAGAAAATCAAGCACTAATTTTCGAAAATTTTTAAGGAAAAACACAAAGAGGACACTAAACTTAGAATTTTTAAAGATCAAAAGGAGACTAAAAACATGCAAATTCGAGAATTAAAAGAAAAACAAAAGCATGCAATTGACACCAAACTTAAAATATGAAACTAGACTCAACTAAAAGACTCTAAACCAACAAAACAAAATAGTCCTAATCTAAGCAACAAGATAAGCCGTCAGTTGTCCAAACTCGAACAATCCCCGGCAACGGCGCCAAAAACTTGGTGCACGAAATTGCAATCACACCTTTGCAACTCCGCACAACTAACCAGCAAGTGCACTGGGTCGTCCAAGTAATACCTTGCGTGAGCAAGGGTCGATCCCACGGAGATTGTCGGCTTGAAGCAAGCTATGGTTATCTTGTAAATCTTTGTCAGGATATCAGAAATTATCAGGATTGATTGTGAAAAGCAAAAGAACATGAAATGGTTACTTGTTTTGCAGTAATGGGGAATAGGCTGAGGTTTTGGAGATGCTCCATCTTCTGAATCTCTGCTTTCCTACTGTCTTCTTCTTCAAACACGCAAGGCTCCTTCCATGGCAAGCTGTATGTAGGGTTTCACCGTTGTCAATGGCTACCTCCCATCCTCTCAGTGAAAATGTTCCTATGCTCTGTCACAGCATAGCTAATCATCTGTCGGTTCTCAGTCAGGCCGGAATAGAATCCAATGATTCTTTTGCGTCTGTCACTAACGCCCCGCCTGCTAGGAGTTTGAAGCACGTCACAGTCATCCAATCATCGAATCCTACTCAGAATACCAGAGACAAGGTTTAGACCTTCCGGATTCTCTTGAATGCCGCCATCAGTTCTAGCTTATACCACGAAGATTCCGGTTAAAGAATCCAAGAGATAACTACTTAATCTAAGGTAGAACGGAGGTGGTTGTCAGGCACACGTTCATAGTTGAGAATGATGATGATTGTCACGGATCATCACATTCATCCGGGTTAAGAACAAGTATTATCTTAGAATGGAAGCAAGCATGATTGAGTGAGAAACAGTAGTAATTGCATTAATCCATCAAGACACAGCAGAGCTCCTCACCCCCAACCATGGGGTTTAGAGACTCATGCCGTGGAAGATACACAAAGAAAACGTGTAAAGTGTCATGAGGTACTGATACAATGTCAAAAGATCCTATTAATAGTAAACTAGTAGCCTAGGGTATACAGAAATGAGTAAATGACGTAAAAATCCACTTCTGGGTCCACTTGGTGTGTGCTTGGGCTGAGCAATGAAGCATTTTCGTGTAGAGACCTTTTCTGGAGTTAAACGCCAGCTTTTATGCCAGTTTGGGCGTTTAACTCCAAGTTTTATGCCAGTTCCAGCGTTAAACGCTGGAATTTCTGAGGCTGATTTGCCACGCCGGTTTGGGCCATCAAATCTTGGGCAAAGTATGGACTATCATATATTTCTGGAAAGCCCAGGATGTCTACTTTCCAACTCCGTTGAGAGCGCGCCAATTGAGCTTCTGTAGCTCCAGAAAATCCACTTCGAGTGCAGGGAGGTCAGAATCCAACAGCATCTGCAGTCCTTTCCAGTCTCTGAATCAGATTTTTGCTCAGGACCCTCAATTTCAGCCAGAAAATACCTGAAATCACAGAAAAACACACAAACTCATAGTAAAGTCCAGAAAAGTGAATTTTAACTAAAAACTACTAAAAATATACTAAAAACTAACTAGATTATACTAAAAACACACTAAAAACAATGCCAAAAAGCGTATAAATTATCCGCTCATCAGTTATACATAAAGGAGATTGTGAGACTTCATGGTGTACCTGCTACTATAATCTCTGATAGAGATCCTCGTTTCACTTCAAGGTTTTGGGGTGCATTTCAGAAAGCTTTTGGAACCCGATTAAGCTTGAGCACGGCTTACCATCCTCAAACAGATGGCCAATCCGAGAGGACGATCCAAACACTGGAGGATATGTTGAGAGCTTGTGTTTTGGACCAACCGGCGAGTTGGGATCGGTATATGCCATTAGTGGAGTTTGCATACAATAATAGTTATCATGCGAGCATCGGAATGGCTCCGTATGAGGCCTTGTATGGGGGGAAATGTCAATCTCCGCTATGTTGGTATGAAGCTGGAGAGAAAAGCTTGTTGGGGCCGGAGATGATAGCTGAGACTACTGAACAAGTCAAGAAAATCCGTGATAGGATGCTTACGGCGCAGAGTCGTCAAAAGAGTTACGCCGATCAGAGGCGAAAGCCCTTAGAGTTTGAGGAAGGAGATCATGTTTTCCTTAAGGTTACTCCGACCATGGGAGTAGGTAGGGCGATTAAGGCAAAGAAGTTGAATCCTAGATACATTGGTCCATTTCAGATCCTAGAGAGGATTGGACCGATGGCGTATCGGATGGCTCTACCACCTCATCTTTCGAATCTGCACGATGTGTTTCACGTGTCGCAGCTTCGGAAGTACACTCCTGATGCTAGCCATGTGTTGGAACCTGAGTCGATTCAGTTGAGGGAAGATTTGATGCTTCCAGTGGCTCCAGTCAGAATTGATGATACTAGTATCAAACGGTTGCGTGGAAAAAAGGTTTCATTAGTCAAAGTGGCTTGGAGTCGAGGCGATGTTGAGGAACACACTTGGGAACTCAAATCGGAGATGCGAACGGATTATCCGCATTTATTCTCAGGTAATTGCATTTGAATTTTGTGGGCAAAATTCCCAATTAGGTGGGTAGAATGTAAAACCCGGTTAATTAATGGTTAATTAACCCATAAATGAGAATTTATTCTAGAAAGCCTAAAATGTGATTTTTATGGCTAAATGTGATAGAGGAGATTGAGACGAGAATTTCGGTACCAATTTTATAGAATTCGGACCAAGATTGGACCGAACGGGCCAAACCGGGCGAATTGGACCTAAAGTGGGCCCTTGGCCCAACATAACTTAACCAAAACCCTAGTTTTCAGCACTCTCTCTCCTCATTTGTTACACACACAAGCTGAAATAGAGTGAGGGAGGAGAAGAACACTCTCTCAAGTTCTCTCCTTTGCTTAATCTTCAAACCACCATAACTTTTGATCTAGAGCTCCGATTGCCGCTCCGTTTGTGGCCACGCGTTCACCGCGGAGAGATCTACAAAACCCATACAAGCAATCTTGAGGTAATCCACGTGTTGCTGTTCGAAATCTCAGCCCTTATTTTCGAGTTGCATGGGTGAAATGTTGAGATTTTGGGTTCTTTGACGTTATAGGACCCAACTCTCTTGAAGGAGAAGGTTAATCTTGTCTCCTTGGACCTTGGGTGTGGTAAGATTCTCAACCCTAGTGTGATTTGTGATTTTATGATGTTTGGGTTTTGAGATGTTGTGTATGGGTATGATGATTGTGGCTTAGGTTGTGTATGTGTGGATATTGGAGCTTGATTGGTGATTTTGAAAAGCTTGAAAAAGGGATTTGGTGGTGAAAAATCTATCCTTGGAGGTATTGAGGCCTTGAGAGCTTGTGGATAAGTGGTTTGAAAGTGCTCCGGTTGAGCTTGGGAAATCGGCTAAGGTATGGTTTCGGTTTCCCGTATCTCATATGTAATGTGGTGGGAAATACTTAGGCTAGAGGCCCTAAGATAGGCATTGAATTGTTGATGTTGTTGAATTATTGATATATATGATGTGGTCATATATGTGATGATGATTAATGATGCCTTGGTGGTATGATGTATGAGAAATATGCATGTTGTGATATATGCTTGATGATTGGTTATGGTTGAATTGTGGGTTGAACCATGTTGATGGTGAGTATGAAATTGATTGTGTACAATGATGATTTAGTGGAATTGGTGTTGTTGATAATTGGCATGAAAAAGAGTATATGATATGTCAATATGTTTGAGTTTGAGCCACTTGGGTGAAGTGGGTTAAAATGATGAGATAGTGACTTTGATATATTGTGGTAAAATCTCAATGTGTGAGTTGAGGAGGCTTGATGTTGAAATTGATATATTTTGATTGATTTCAAAGAAAAGGGATGAAAATGGCATGTTTTGATTGGTTATGAAAATAGTTGAAAATGACATGTTTGAAAATGGCACTTTGTGGTTTTTATGAAAAATATGGTTTTTGGGCATACTTTGACGGGACATAACTTGGACTACGGATCTCTGTTTTGTGCCAAATCTATTTAGAAATGAAATTGGATCCGGGATGTCCATGCCGTTCGAAGAACGGGTGAAAAATGATTTAAAATGAGGAAGTTATGTCCGTTGGAAGATTGGGGTTTAAATTGGTGAATTCTGCAGCTTTTAACTTAGAAAATTTTTAGTAGAATGACCCCATGTGCGTGGGCGCACTTGGCGCGTGCACGCCGTTCTTCCCGAAAATGCCATCCACGCGTGCGCGTGATGTGCGCGGGCGCGCCGATGGTGCTGCATCCAATGCCTAGCCATTTTCCAGAGAGTTATGCTAGAACTGTGCTAGTGTTGTGCCTGGGGCACGAGAACACCCACGCGTACGCGTGGTTGACGCGTGCGCGTCGATTGGCAAATGTTTAATCCACGCGTTAGCGTGCATGACGCTTGCGCGTCGATAAGTTTTTGAGGCCGTTCACGCGTGCGCGTGGAGTGCGCGTGCGCGTGGCCCTGTTTTCATCCCAAAGTTGATTTTTGAGTTTTAAAAGCCAAATTTCATACTTCTAAGTCTCCGACCTCACCACTTATATTTTAAATCATTATGATATGTCTAGCTATGAGAAGAAAGGCTAGTGAATGTGGTAACTTGCGAGTGAAGCAAGGAGAAAATGAATGATCATTGAGGATCAAGCATGATTATGTGAGATGCGGAGGATGGTGGTGGAAGTGCTTGTTATGCCATGAGCCGAAAGGCCGTATTTGTTAATGAGATGGCTGGTTATGGATTTAACCGTGATGCCAATGGGCTGGTTATGGATTTAACCGTGAGCCAGAATGGCTGTGTATGATATGAATATTGGCTGGTTCTGGACTGAACCGTGAGCCGGATGGCTGATATGGATGTTGATCCATGGATGAGAATTCATGCATGTTTATGCTGAATTATTGATAATGGTGATTTGCACTTCCACTATCTGAGATACGAGTTTCCCTGGGTAGTAGCAGTGGCTAGCCACCACGTGCTCCAGGTTGAGACTTGATACTCTGTTGACCCTATGTCATAAGTGTGGCCGGGCACTGTGAAAGACCCGGATGAGCTCGCCCCCGTAAATATTCACCAGTGAGGGTGATGGATATAGATCATGATTATGATCAAGTTTATAACGAGTATAACTCGAGCTGGGGATGCGTGACAGAGGGACAGTCCAATGGTTAGCGACCAGGACTTGTCGGGTTGGCTTTATAACCGACAAGATGATATCATCAGCCACTAGGGATAGGCATTCATCATATGCATACTATATGAATTGTTTGAGATTGCCTATTTGACTGCACATTATTTGCTAATTGTCTAAATTCCTTACTTGTTCCTAATTGTATATTTCTTGCTTGATATAACTGTGTTTGCTACATTATACTCCTGCTGGTGGTTGGAAGGTTTGAAGGAATTGGAAAGGGAAGTATTAGTTAGACTGAAGTATCTTTAGTCAGATGCCCTTTATGGTTTAGCTTGCTTATAAGCTTTGATATTTTCTGGAGGAAGTTCTAGGATTGCCTTTGGCTTTCCTCCATTATTATGTATTATATATGTGGAAGCTGTTACCATGCTGGGGACCTCTAGTTCTCACCCATGCGGATTTTGTGGTTTTCAGATGCAGGACGTACGGTTTCCCGCTGAGGCACGCTGGAGACTTCTAGATTTGCGAAGATTCCTTGTTCTTGGGGTTTATGTTTTGGTTTATATGTTTTGCTTAGATACTTTTATCTCCATTAAATAATACAAACTGTGATGACTCCCCTTATGGGAGATTTTGGAGAATAGGTTTTATGTATTGGTGTCCCTTTGGGTTTCCTTTGGGGTTTTCCTTATTTCTATCATATGTATATATTGCTATGCTCGGACCGGTTATCTTCGCAGCCGGATCTTGAGTCTTGATATTCCTGTTTTTGACACTTCTTTGTATATATATATAATCACGCGTTGGTTATCTTTGTTCGTTACGTTATCGATCGGAGTGTTGCACTTTTGAGTTGCGGTTTTTGTTTACCCCTTTTCTACAAAGGCTCCTAGTTATAATCAATCATTCATACTACTATACGTACTAAATTTTTATTTTAGAGGTCGTAATACCTTGCCATATCTGAATTATGACTTAAGCATAAGACTCTGTATGGTAGGGTGTTACAGTATATTATAAGTAGATAGAAGTAGATAGATTTTATGGCTAATAATGCTAGAGAAGACACACTCAGTGATCAAGAATAAAAATTGAAGACTTGAAGACTCTTTCATATTTAATGATGTAATTTTCTTATTATAGTGTTAAATTTGTAGTGATCAAACATTAACCTTTTTAATTTCAAGTTATCTGATATTGTATGAATTTTATGTTTGTATTTTAATTTAGGTATGAATTTTAAGTTTTTATCTTAATTTTAAATATGTAAAAATTAAAATGTTATTTATTTTTTATAAGGGCGGGTAGGAGAGGGGCGGTCGGGCGGATATCCGCAAGTAGAAATGAAAGCGGATAGTAGCAAAATAACAGGGGGACAGAGCAGGATCGGGTAGGACAAAAATTTGCTTTTACGTTTTTACTGCCACCCCTACTTACAGTTAACCAAAATCAATTAATAAATCGTCCATATCTTTGAACAAGTTCAAGTTCATTTTTATATTATGATTTTAATTTTTTATGCCTTCTAATTAATTATTATTTCTACCCAAAAAAAAGTTCCTTTCGGCATTAAACATATATGGATATTTTGTTGACCCAAAATAAAATCTACTTAATATACTAAAATTGGGTTTTGCTCCAACTAACGAAAGTGAGATGTCAATTTCTCATGAATCTATTTTTTTGCCAAAATAAATGTACTATTTTCTCTTCTAAGTTTATTTTAAAAAAAATATCTTTATTATAAGTATATTATAATTAGCATTTAAGTAATAATGCATAATTATACTAATTTAGTAAAATATCTTTATTTTTAGAAAGTACTATTCTCATGTAATGAACGCATTATTCTCTCTTTTAAATTTAATTTTATAAAATATCTTTATTATAATTATATTACAATTAGCATTTAATGAATAATGTCTGATTATACTAATTTAGAAAAATATCTTTATTATAATTATATAAAATAATCTACTTAATATACTAAAATTAGATTTTTCGCCAACTAATGAAAATACGGTATCAATTTCTCATGAATTCATTTTTTTAAATAAAAGCACTATTCTCTCTTCTAAATTTATTTTAAAAAATATCTTTATTAGAATTATATTACTATTAACATTTAATGAATAATGCATAATTATACTAATTTAGAAAAATATTTTAATTATAATTATATAAAATTAAACATAAATTTATAATTCTAATTGCCATAAATATGATATTAACATTGATAGTGGTAAATTGATATTGCAATAATTAATTCCTATAATTATTTTTGTACCATTAAAGGCTATATATAGTATTTTTTGTGGTTCGTTTTAGTCTAAATCTAAGAATCAAAAGCATTTTTTTCTAATTTGTTGTTCTTCTTTGATTGGGCAATTGTTTTCAAGAAGATTTGTATGTCAAGTTCAAGTCTCATCCCCTCCACACTTTCAACGTTTATTCGAAAATATTCAAAATGGAGCATATAATGAGATTGAATTTCCTCAACTTAGGTTCAATTTTGGAAAATTTGTGTCAACCTTAAAGATGAAATTCAAAGATTATTGGTACTATATTAAAATTTTCAAAGCCATTGAAGAGAATAAAAGTCAATTTAGTTTGACAATTTTAACAAGAAGATGGTCTGAATTTGTACGGATCTAAATGTTCGATCTTATGATGTTATTTCGATTGGTTATTACGAGAATGACTCTAATTTATACGTATCTAAGGATTAGAATAGATTAAATATTATTTAAATAATTTAGTTCTAATGTTGGTATTTGATTAAATTAGTTTTAGAGAAATTTAAATTGTTGTCTCAATTTATATATTAGGACTATTCCTTTTGGATAAGTTATTTTTTTTTTAAGTTTATTTTCTTTTTTGGATATATGTATCACCTTTTTCTTCTTTTTTTTGTAGTTCAGATTAGTAATGCAATTATTAAAAGAAACGTAATTTATCAATAGATTAGAATGATTAAAAGTTTAATTATATTGTATAAACACAAAATTAATTAATTAAGATTAAGGCATGAAAACGGAAAAAAAGTTAATATTTGTAACTTAAATGTTTAAATGTACAATTAATATATATATATATATATATTTAGAATTATTTAACAAAATTAATATATACGTATACATAAATAAAGAAATTATTATAATTTATGAAAATTAGACATATGATGACATTAATAATAAAAAATAAAAAGAATTATTGAATAATTGTAAGCTAAAAAAATAATCATGATTAGAAAATAATTAATATATACAATTTAAATATATTTACATAAAAATAATATATATATATATATATATATAAACTAAATAAAGATGTATTTAGAATTATTTAACAAAATAAATATATTCTAAAAATAAGAAAATTATTAACTAAACAATTGATATATACATATAAATAAATACGAAAATTAGTATGATTAACTAATATTATTACATGTATGATGGTATTAATGGAATAACAAAATTATTGAATGATTGTAAACTAAAAAAAATTATAATAAAAAAATAAAAAATAATTAACATATATGACTTAATATATATGTATACTTAAATAAGGAAAGGTTTAAAATTTGTTAAACAAAATAAATAAATATATCTCACAAATAAAAAAATTATTGACTAAACAATCAATATGTATTGGTAGTATAAATAAAAAAATCATTAAATAAAAAAATATGTTTTTAATTTTGGGAATAAAACATAAATAATTATAATGTAATAATTTGTTTATTTATTAATATTTATAATTGTTATTTTAATCATAAATTTAAAAAAAAAGTAGATTAATAAAAATAATTAATAACTATATTAGAGTTGATACACTTAACATTAAATTAAAAAAAATGAACGCATAACATGTTACTTTTTTTATTAATCAATTTATTATAATTCAAATTAATTTTAATAAAATAATTTAAAATTATAATTTCAACCTTATCACGTGTATAATATGAGTTATTGAACAATTTATTATCATGTACGTGGAACAAATTATTAATCAATTTTTCATGTGTTTTTTTTTTCTCCAAAATAAAACCACTATTTTTACTTATAATTATTATTCTTTAACAATTCTTTCATTTAAACACTAATATTATTTATTAATTTTTATTTTTCACATTTATTAAAAATTCCTTTTTAATATTTTAGATATTAATTGTTGTTATTTAATTAACTTATTTTAGGTATTTAATTATTAAAATTTTAGATATTAATTATACCTCAATTACGGTATTAAAACTTTAAATATAATCTCAATTTAATTTTGGATAATATCGAGAATATATATATATATATATATATATATATGATATTTTTGGTATTAATTATTATTATTTATTAACTTATTTTATGTATTTAATTATTAAAATATTAGATATTAATTATATTCCGTTTACCGTGTTAAGACTTTAGACATAATCTCAATTTAATTTTGGACAATGTCAGAATCAAATATATATAATATGAAATTAGAAGAGTAGATTTTAATTTTACATAAAATAATATAATAGATATAGCGTATAAATAAATTTACTTGACAAATATACTATTCATAGTATGATATTTTATTATGATAATATATCTTTATGTATCGACTCCCTCTATAGCAATTATTCATAGTGTGATATTTTAATTATTTATTATTTTTCAATTACATGACATTTATTATTATATTTCAAATTTAGAGTTTCCTTAATGAAAAAAGGAAACATTCCAATCATAATTACCGCTAATCCTTTTCTCTTTAGTTTTCAAATATATTATTTATTTTATTTATTTAGAGTAATTAAATTTATTATTACTGTACTATAATTATTTTTAAACTATTAATATTATTAGTATATTTTTAAAATTATTGATATATTATTAGTATATATAATAAGCAATAGTAAATTTTTTCTCATGTTTATCATTTAAAAATTTTATAATTTTGACATAGTCTTTATTCTTTTTTTTTCATACTTAATGATTATTGGTTACGATCCTATTAATAATATCACCTATAGTAGATTATACGAAGAGAAATTATAGAAAATAAAGATAAAAGTTATAAAGCTATAAAAAGTCCCATCTAAGTTTGACAAGAGCAAGATGACTTACATAGAAATAGTTTTAATAGATGATAAGATTAGTTGATTCTTTTACTAAATTTTTTCAAGTAACGCTAAGATCAATTTATATATAGAGTTTAATTTCGATGCACTGACAGTCTAAAGCATTTTACACAATCGTACAATCACATCCATTCTTTTGGATGACTATTCACGCGATAAATTTGAAGGTATTTATTTTTATTGATGTGTCATTACGTAATTGGATGCACGTGTAAAACTACTTTACACTGTCGGTGTATCAAAATTAAATTCTTATAAATATTTGTAGTTCATATTTCAAATTAATTTTATAAGTACACCATTTCACAAGTCAAAGACAATTCTTTTTAATAGTTTTGTAAATGCTAATAGCTTTTATATTTAATTTATTTTGCAGTATAATAAAATTTATTATTCAATTAAGAATCATTTGACAAAAATATTTAAGAATGAATTGGTAGAAAGGAAGGTTTATGTCATCTCAAATTTTGAGATTGAGAAATCAATCGGAATATATCTTCTGACTGTACACACGTGCAAAATATCTTTTAAGAAGGAGTCACGTATAGTACATACAGTCGATGATCGTAAAATTCTGGATAATCATTTTAATTTGCTTGCCCATGCTGATATATTGAAACAAGCAAATGAATGATTCTACTTATTTGGTACGTAGTTAATTTATATTAACCCACACAAAATTATTTTCCTTTTAATTTTAAGTTTTGCCAAAAAATTGTATAATAGTATCATTTTATCGATAACAAAAATTTTAACAGTTTATTTATGAAAATATTTGGAATTGTATTGTGACATTTTTTAAAGGTATATCCTTTTATTAATATACTATTGTTAGTTTTATCGTTTAACATAAAATAAATCAGTAAATTCTCTTTATTTATACACGTACAAAGTTATAATTTCTTATATTATTCACTCATTTGTCCTTAATTTGGTACTTTTAATTCAATTTTTTTTGTTCAATTAGATATTATTGGACTCTTAACTGAAAAAGAAAAACTTATATTATGGTCAAAAATAGAGAGAAGTGACCAGTACATTGTGATTGATCTTCATGATTTGTAGTATGTAAAATTTTAATATTTTAATATGAATATTTCTTTTGGTAATAATTATGTATTGTGGTGCAATTTTTTTTCTTTATGTATTACTACTTACTTCTCTTAATTCTCGCTTTTATTCAGAAATGAGAAAAAAATAAGATGCACACTGTGAAATCAATTTACAATCCAATTACTTGATCGTCTATGTGATCAACATTGGTAAACATATTGGTTTCGCATTTATTTATATATTTTATTTATTTATGTTGTATTTGTAATGATATTATATCTATTTTTATCAATATATTTTTTAAAAAATACCGTTATATTAGCACATGATATATTAAATAAATTAAATGATAGAAACATGTAATCATTTTCTTTTATTCAAAATTTAGTAAAATACTGTAATTTAGACTTGCAATATCAATATATTAATAATAAAATAGAAAAAAATATAATATCATATCAAAATATTTTTTTTGAATCATTATTATAATTTATGATTGAAATCATAATTTAAATATTTTAAACGGGATAATACATTTAATACCATATTTAAAAAAATACAAAAAATGCACATCATATTATTTATTAATTAAATTATTACAATTTAAATTAATTTTAATAGAATAATTTAAAATTATAATTTGAATCTTATCACGTTAATGACACGGTTATTATACTTGCATTACTTAGAACAAGGATATGTTGTTGACTCAAAAGATAATGTTATTCACAATTTTTTAAGGAAAAAGTCATTAATAAATCACACCCTTAATTAGTTTCCATGAAAGATGAATTAGAATACACATATTTATTTAAATTTTATAGAATAATAAAAAATTTAGAAATCAAATTTCAAGTTAAGAAACAAACATTCAAGTTATAAAATAATTTCAAAGGAAAAAATAACCTTAATTAGATTTCCATGATACTATAAATAATCTCAACATACAATGAGGTTGATTATTAATCTTCCAAGAAAACAAAACAAACCTTTCTACAATAATGGCTATCAACGGTTATACAAAAATCTTCTTATGCAACTTCCTTGTAGCTCTACTTTTGGCTTCAGGTAAGCAAAAGTATTTCTCCATCCATCTTAAAATAATGATTTCCTTGACTTTTTTTATATATTAAAAAATAGTGTGTTTAATTTAAAATAGGTCTAAATTTATTAATTTTTTTAATGTATTAAAAAAAGAAAAAAGACAAAGAGGTCTCTGACCTTTTATCCTACAGACATTTTCGTTCTTGATCATTGAAAAATACTTTTAAGTCCTGACCTTCATAAAATTTGGACAGATTAGTCTCTCCGTCCAAATGTTTCCGTCAGGGACTGATCCGTCTAAATGCCTCCGTCAGGGACTGATCCGTCCAAATTTTGTGAAGGTCAGGGATTTAAAAATATTTTTTAATAGTCAGAAACGAAAATATCTACCGGACAAAAGTTTAGGGACCTATTTGTCCTTTTTTCAAAAAAAATTAAAGCTACCGTTATTTTGAAACAGAACGACTAAAACAAATATGTGAATCGATAAATTCTTATTGGATTTTCTTACAAGAAGGCTCTCTAAGAAGCCCGAACATATATATATTAGAATTTTTGCACATACAAATTCTAATAACCAGAATGTGTACTGAATATTGCAGAAGCAAGAAGTTGCACAATGGCAGCAAGAACAATGTATAAGAAGCAGACTATGCAGTGCTTTGAAGAAGCAACTAAAGCATATTGTCCAAATAATGATGATGGTTGCTACCAATACTGTGGACGCATGAAATATATTACGGGACACTGTATTAATACTCCTGTTGTATCAGGTTGTTGCTGTCTAAATGAGCCCTAAAAATTATATACTCAAATCCAAACCCCCCAAAAAAAAAAAAAGAAAAGAACTCGTCTCAATAACTCAGCCCTACAATTTTTCTAAGTGTACGGTATCCAGAAACCTATAAATATGTAAAATTATTTTCAAAGATAAACTTTAATAGTTTTTCTTTGAAAATGTCATAAGTTAAAACTTATGAAATGTATTTCACCAATACATTTAATATTGCAACATCTCACTTTTCCATTTCATTAATATTAATTTGTGTATTATGGACATCAGATCCTTGGATAATCGGAAAGTTTTATTTGATAGTAGCTTTTATTAATAAGTGGCAATTAAAATAATATAAGCGTAATTGGCAGGAATATAATCAGTGTTTAGTTTTTAAATTGTTGCTAATGAAATCGATTTTTGAATGAGTTGGAAGCGAAGCAAGGAAAAATGGTTCAAAGATAATATTTTTTATTGTTATTTTAAAGTACTTATTTTAATTTCATAAAAAGAAAATTAACAAATACAATAATTACTTGTCGCAATCACATATCACTCACAGTTATTCAATTCTAAGTGATCTGGTTTAATAAAACATTTTGATCTTCGATTTGTATTGATAAATAAAAAATATTATATATTTGTGCTCCTAATTTTTAAAAGCTAATGGTGATTGAAAATAACTTAAAAGAGATACTTTTCAAAACTAATTTAAATTTATCAAAAATAATATTGTTTATAATATTATATTTTAAATATCTATATTAATGATCTTTTACTCTTTATTTTATATATATTAAAGTGAGTTTAAAATTTAAAATTAAAACGATTTCACGAAGCACTATTGTTGTAATTTATATTCCACAGTGATACAGATTATTTAGTTTGACTGATTCACCCTCGATAAGCTCTAAGATTTTTGGTGACTTCGATAAGCTCTAAGATAGTTTGATTGATTACTTTTCTGATTTTGAATTTGGCTTTTGTTACTTTAAAACAACGTCCCTCGTTTTCTTTTTATTTTTCTCATAAGTTCCTGTTCTTAATTCCCTTAAGGAACATAGATATTCATAAATATCTATGAATTATAAAAATCTAAAAAAAACTAACCAAAAAAATATAATATAACAATTATAAAATAATCAATTTAATATAATTCAACACAATTCATACTATATTCATTATGAAAAATAATTTTTTAAAACAAAAAATATAAAAAATATCTTTCAACATAATAATACAAACATAAAAATGGAATGATCTATCTCTTCGTCTTTATCCGGTACACGACAAAAGGAAGCGCTCTAAAAGCTATTGCGAAGATGAATCATATGAAATTACGAGGTAACATAATATCAGTTGGAGAAGCTAGATTTAGAAGACATTCGCAGGCGACAAAACGAAGGATGCATGTGGTACCAAGTGGTCAGAATAAGAGAGGGCATGAAGAGTTACATCGTGGGAAAGAGGTGGTTATTGACCAAGAGGTGAAGTGGACGAAGATGGGTTCGCAAGCCGCTGACCAACATGGGAGAGGGTGCACGAAAAGGATTGTAGTGCCTGTAGTGTAGGAGAATATGGATTAGTTGGTAAGGAGTTTAGTAGGGAGTACATCGAAATCCTTCAACCTGCAGTCGTTGAAAGAAAAGTTTGCAAAAACTTGCCTCAGGTTGTGGACGTTAGAGAAATAGGGACTTATAAAGTGTTGTTAACCTTTGATACGGTGAAGCATGCAGACGAGGCTTTTACGTTCAAATTGGATAATCTGTTGCAATTTTTCATAGGGTTTCGAGATGGGAGGAGTCTGAATACTGTGAGTCTCGGGGAGTTTGGTTAGAGTGCTATGGGGTGCCTCTACATGTCTGGTCATCGGAAACGTTTAAAACAATCGGTGGACAATGAGTTGAAGTGATTAGGTGGGATGTACAAACAGAAATAGGTTCGTCCTCTAGAGCTGGAAGGTTTCAAGTTGATACATGCATGTTTGACATCATTAGAGAGTGGGTACACATCATTGTTGGGAATGGTGGGTTTGATGTCTTCGTGAAGGAGATGAGTATTGAGACTTGTGGGGCTAAAAGTTCGGGTGGGGACCAAGTTGACTATACTGGAATCGAAAATTCTGGTTCCTGTGGCAATAGCCTGACGAAGGAAGCAGTGCAGTGGGATCCGGCGGCTGACCTGATTGACATTAAGGCAATAGTGGTCGATGATGAGAAGGACATATTGGTAATTCATGACGTGTTTTTGAATGATTCTAACATTGATTATTTAAATTTAAAGAATACAAAGATGGTAACGGCTTTAGTTAGTTGTTCTGATGATAATGGATAAGAGGATTATAGGAATTTTGTGTGAATGAAGAGATGGGGTCTGAAAGAACAGTTACGCAGGAATATGGTACTGATGGATGTGGGGTCCTTAATGGGAATGCTAGGACATGTGGTTTTTAGCAAGTGGGCCTATCTAAGTGCTACCCAACCACTTGTTATAACTATGAGGGGTGTGGTTTGGGCTTGGTTCCAAGTGGCCCAACATCCAAAGGCAATGAAAGTGGGATGGGGGCTGATGGGGGAAGGAAGATGGGAATTATGGCTCAAGACGGATCTGAACCGGGTTGGAGGTTGGCCAAACAGGTCAAAGGACTTCACAATAGGGGGAGAATGGGAACCGAGACACGGGGAGGTCTGGAGACAAGTGGGTCAAGAAGAGAACTGAGAAGGGAGTGCATTTTAGTGGTTTGCATGCTACCCAAGAACTGCTGAAGGTAATGAGGACTAAGTGGAGGGGCCGCATGAACAAAGACTTAGGGGGGCTGGTGCTTGCGGATCCGTGGCTGAGGCGGAGGGAACCAAACACGCAAGGGTTTACGCCGTTGTTGGAGGTCCTGGGGTGTCGCGGCTGGAGGGGGGACAACCTCGGTGTGGCAGTAAGGACGCAAGAGCCGCGGGAACTGGATGGTGGTGGAGGCATCAATCTCCCTTGTGGAAATTATTCAGATTTCCTAGAAGGGGAGAGAGGGAAGGAGATAGTTTTGGAACCAGACCCAATAGCAGATGGAGAGATAAAAGGTATGGCTAATGGAAAGACATCCTTGGTGAGTGATGCTGTGTTTGAAATTAAGACAGAGTGAAGGAACGAGAAAGAGAATGACAGGTTAACAAAGGAAGAACAGATGATGAAATAAAATGAGGAAACTTGGGCATTGGCAGTGGACTCGGGTGCTGTTTTATACGATGAAGAAGAGGATATTATGGGAATTTTGCAAGCTCAGAATGAAGCAATAGCGGCAAAGATAAAAGCAAGAAGGAGTCATCCGAAGAAACATAATAAGGTGAGTAAAAATTTGTTTAAATGATTGTTAGTTGCTGGAATAGTCAGAGGTTGAGAGGGGATGGAAATTTAAGTATGGTGAAATCGTTGAACAAAATTATAAATTGAACATGCTAGGTCTACTTGAAACTAAAAGGGAGGTGATCACTAAATTTGATGTTGCATGAATTTGGGGTAATAGTACAGTGGGATGGGAGTATGTGGAGTCTACAAGGGCTTCGGGGGAGGGGGTTGTTATTAATTTGGAATGATACGATGTTTAAAGCAAGTAATTGTTATAAAGGGGAGAGCTGATTGTGCGTGGAAGGAGTGTTAACAAAGAACAACTTTAAGTGTGCTTATTGTCTGGTGTATATGTGGTGCGCGAAATTGTGAACAATACTTTTTCACAACTCTTCATAATCCCCGGTCATGAACCCCAAAAACTTGGTGGCTCAATACCATGGCATTACACAACTTCGCACAACTAACCAGCAAGTGCACTGGGTCGTCCAAGTAATAAACCTTACGCGAGTAAGGGTCGATCCCACGGAGATTGTTAGTATTGAAGCAAGCTATGGTCATCTTGTAAATCTTAGTCAGGTAAACTCAAATGGTAATGGTGATGAACGAAAATAACACAAAGGTAAAGATAGAGATACTTATGTAATTCATTGGTAGGAACTTCAGATAAGCGCATGAAGATGCCTTCCCTTCCGTCTCTCTGCTTTCCTACTGTCTTCATCCAATCCTTCTTACTCCCTTCCATGGCAAGCTTAAGCAAGGGTTTCACCGTTGTCAGTGGCTACCTCCCATCCTCTCAGTGAAAGCGATTGCATATGCTCTGTCACAGCATAGCGGAATTCATCTGTCGGTTCTCAATCAGGCCGGAATAGAATCCAGTGATTCTTTTGCGTCTGTCACTAACGCCCCGCCCTCAGGAGTTTGAAGCACGTCACAGTCATTCAGTCATTGAATCCTACTCAGAATACCACAGACAAGGTTAGACCTTCCGGATTCTCTTGAATGCTGCCATCAGTTCTCGCCTATACCACGAAGACTCTGATCTCACGGAATGGTTGGCTCGTTTGTCAGACGAGCACTCGGTTGTCAGGCGATCAACCATGCATCGTGCAATCAGGAATCCAAGAGATATTCACTAGAGCCTTGATCGCTTGTAGAACAAGAGTGGTTGTCAGTCACCTTGTTCATGGGTGAGAATGATGATGAGTGTCACGGATCATCACATTCATTAAGTTGAAGAACAAGTGATATCTTAGAACAAGAACAAGCGGAATTGAATGGAAGAACAATAGTAATTGCATTAATACTCGAGGTACAGCAGAGCTCCACACCTTAATCTATGGTGTGTAGAAACTCCACCGTTGAAAATACATAAGCATGAGGTCTAGGCATGGCCGAATGGCCAGCCTCCCAATGATCTAAGAACTAAATTGTCCAAAGATGATCTAGAGATCTAAAGTGATCAAAAGATTCCTAATACAATAGTCAAAGGTCCTACTTATAGAAAACTAGTAGCCTAAGGTGTACAGAAATGAGTAAATGACATAAAAATCCTCTTCCGGGCCCACTTGGTGTGTGCTTGGGCTGAGCAATGAAGCATTTTTCGTGCAGAGACTCTTCTTGGAGTTAAACGCCAGCTTTAGTGCCAGTTTGGGCGTTTAACTCCCATTTGGGTGCCAGTTCCAGCGTTTAACGCTGGGATTTCTGAGGGTGACTTTGAACGCCGGTTTGGGCCATCAAATCTTGGGCAAAGTATGGACTATCATATATTGCTGGAAAGCCCAGGATGTCTACTTTCCAACGCCGTTGAGAGCGCGCCAATTGGGCTTCTGTAGCTCCAGAAAATCCACTTCGAGTGCAGGGAGGTCAGAATCCAACAGCATCTGCAGTCCTTTTTAGTCTCTGAATCAGATTTTTGCTCAGGTCCCTCAATTTCAGCCAGAAAATACCTGAAATCACAGAAAAACACACAAACTCATAGTAAAAGTCCAGAAAAGTGAATTTTAACTAAAAACTAATAAAAATATACTAAAAACTAACTAGATCATACCAAAAACATACTAAAAATAATGCCAAAAAGTATACAAATTATCCGCTCATCACAACACCAAACTTAAATTGTTGCTTGTCCCCAAGCAACTGAAAATCAAACAAGATAAAAAGAAGAGAATATGCAATGAATTCCAAAAACATCTGTGAAGATCAGTATTAATTAGATGAGCGGGGCTTTTAACTTTTTGCCTCTGAATAGTTTTGGCATCTCACTCTATCCTTTGAAATTCAGAATGGTTGGCTTCTCTAGGAACTTAGAATCCAGATAGTGTTAATGATTCTCCTAGTAAAGTATGATGATTCTTGAACAAAGCTACTTATTGAGTCTTGGCTGTGGCCCAAAGCACTCTGTCTTCCAGTATTACCACCGGATACATACATGCCACAGACACATAATTGGGTGAACCTTTTCAGATTGTGACTCAGCTTTGCTAAAGTCCCCAACTAGAGGTGTCCAGGGTTCTTAAGCACACTCTTATTTGCTTTGGATCACAACTCTTATTTCTATATATATTTTTCTTTTTTCGATTTTTCTCTCTTTTTTTTTCGATTTTTCTTTTTTTTTTGAATAGAAATGCTTTTTTCTTGCTTCAAGAATCATTTTGATGATTTTTCAGATCCTCAGTAACATGTATCCTTTTTATCATTCTTTCAAGAGCCAACATTCATGAACCACAAATTCAAGATACATATGCACTGTTTAAGCATACATTCAGAGAACAAAAATATTACCACCACATCAAAGTAATTAAACTGTTATAAAATTCAAAATTCATGCAATTCTTTTTCTTTTATCAATTAAGCACGTTTTTATTGAAGAAAGGTGATGGATTCATAGGACATTCATAACTTTAAGGCATAGACACTAAGACACTAATGATCACAAGACACATACATGGATAAACATAAGCATAAAATTCGAAAAAACAGGAAAATAAAGAACAAGGAAATTAAGGAACGGGTCCACCTTAGTGATGGCGGCTCTTTCTTCCTCTTGAAGATCCTATGGAGTGCTTGAGCTCCTCAATGTCTCTTCCTTGTCTTTGTTGCTCCTCCCTCATGATTCTTTGATCTTCTCTAATCTCATGAAGGATGATGGAGTGTTCTTGATGCTCCACCCTTAGTTGTCCCATGTTGGAACTCAATTCTCCTAGGGAGGTGTTCAATTGCTCCCAATAGTCTTGTGGAGGAAAGTGCATCCCTTGAGGTATCTCAGGGATCTCATGATGAGTGGGATCTCTTGTGTGCTCCATCCTCTTCTTAGTAATGGGCTTGTCCTCCTCAATGGGGGTGTCTCCCTCTATGTCAACTCCCACTGAATAACAGAGGTGACAAATGAGATGAGGAAAGGCTAACCTTGCCAAGGTAGAAGACTTGTCCGCCACCTTATAGAGTTCTTGGGCTATAACCTCATGAACCTCTATTTCTTCTCCAATCATGATGCTATGGATCATGATAGCCCGGTCTATGGTAACTTCGGACCGGTTGCTAGTGGGAATGATTGAGCGTTGTATGAACTCTAACCATCCTCTAGCCACGGGCTTGAGGTCATGCCTTCTTAATTGAACCGGCTTTCCTCTTGAATCTCTCTTCCATTGGGCGCCCTCTTCACATATGACTGTGAGGACTTGGTCCAACCTTTGATCAAAGTTGACCCTTCTAGTGTAAGGATGCTCATCTCCTTGCAACATAGGCCAGTTGAATGCCACCCTCACACTCTCCGGACTAAAATCCAAGTATTTCCCCCGAACCATAGTAAGATAATTCTTTGGATTCGGGTTCACACTTTGGTCATGGTTCTTGGTGATCCATGCATTGGCATAGAACTCCTGAACCATCAAGATTCCGACTTGTTGAATGGGGTTGGTAAGAACTTCCCAACCTCTTCTTCGGATCTCATGTCGGATCTCCGGATATTCACCCTTTTTGAGTGAAAAAGGGACCTCGGGGATCACCTTCTTCAAGGCCACAACTTCATAGAAATGGTCTTGATGCACCCTTGAGATGAATCTTTCCATCTCCCATGACTCGGAGGTGGAAGCTTTTGCCTTCCCTTTCCTCTTTCTAGAGGTTTCTCCGGCCTTGGATGCCATAAATGGTTATGGAAAAACTAAAAGCAATGCTTTTACCACACCAAACTTAAAATGTTTGCTCGTCCTCGAGCAAAAGAAGAAAGAAGAGAGTAGAAGAAGAAGAAATGGAGGAGATGGAGAGGGCTTTGTGTTCGGCCAAAAGGGAGAAGAAGTAGTGTTTAAGGTGTGTGAAAATGAAGGAGTGAAGGAGGGTTTATATAGGAGAGGGGGAGAGAGAGGTTCGGCCATTTGAGGGTGGGTTTGGGTGGGAAAGTGGTTTGAATTTGAATGGTGGGGTAGGTGGGGTTTTATGAAGGATGGATGTGAGTGGTGAAGAGAAAGATGGGATTTGATAGGTGAGGGGTTTTTGGGGAAGAGGTGTTGAGGTGATTGGTGAAGAAGAGAGAGAGTGGTAGGGTAGGTGGGGATCCTGTGGGGTCCACAGATCCTGAGGTGTCAAGGAAAAGTCATCCCTGCACCAAATGGCATTCAAAATCACGTTTTGTGCCATTTCTGGCGTTAAACGCCGGGCTGGTGCCCATTTCTGGCGTTTAACGCCAGTCTGGTGCCCCTTTCTGGCGTTAAACGCCCAGAATAGTGCCAGACTGGGCGTTAAACGCCCACCAGCTAACCTCACTGGCGTTTAAACGCCAGTGGGTGCGTCCTCCAGGGTGTGCTGTTTTTCTTCCTGTTTTTCATTCTGTTTTTGCTTTTTTCATGGATTTTGTGACTTTTTATGATCATCAACCTACAAAAGAGATAAAATAACAAAATAAAATAATTAATTATAAAACATTGGGTTGCCTCCCAACAAGCGCTTCTTTAATGTCATTAGCTTGACAGAGGACTCTCATGGAGCCTCAGAAATGCTCAGAACCGTGTTGGAACCTCCCAACACCAAACTTAGAGTTTGAATGTGGGGGTTCAACACCAAACTTAGAGTTTGGTTGTGGCCTCCCAACACCAAACTTAGAGTTTGACTGTGGGGGCTCTGTTTGGCTCTGTTTTGAGAGAAGCTCTTCATGCTTCCTCTCCATGATGATAGAGGGATATCCTTGGGCCTTAAACACCAAGGATTCTTCATTCACTTGAATGATCATCTCTCCTCTATCAACATCAATCACAGCCTTTGCTGTGGCTAGGAAGGGTCTGCCAAGGATGATGGATTCATCCATGCACTTCCCAGTCTCTAGGACTATGAAATCAGTAGGGATGTAATGGTCTTCAACTTTGACCAGAACATCCTCTACAAGTCCATGGGCTTGTTTTCTTGAGTTGTCTGCCATCTCTAGTGAGATCTTTGCAGCTTGCACCTCAAAGATCCCTAGCTTCTCCATTACAAAGAGAGGCATGAGGTTTACACTTGACCCTAAGTCACACAAGGCCTTCTTGAAGGTCATGGTGCCTATGGTACAAGGTATAGAAAACTTCCCAGGATCCTGCCTCTTTTGAGGCAGTTTCTGCCTAGACAAGTCATTCAGTTCTTTGGTGAGCAAAGGGGATTCATCCTCCCAAGTCTCATTTCCAAATAACTTGTCATTTAGCTTCATGATTGCTCCAAGGTATTTAGCAACTTACTCTTCGGTGACATACTCATCCTCTTCAGAGGAAGAATACTCATCAGAGCTCATGAATGGCAGGAGTAAGTCCAATGGAATCTCTATGGTCTCAGTTTGAGCCTCAGATTCCCAAGGTTCCTTATTGGGGAACTCATTGGGGGCCAGTGGACGTCCAGTGAGGTCTTCCTCAGTGGCGTTCACTGCCTCTTCTTCCTCCCAGAATTCGACCAAATTGATGGCTTTGCACTCTCCTTTTGGATTTTCTTCTGTATTGCTTGGGAGAGTACTAGGAGGGAGTTCAGTAATTTTCTTGCTCAGCTGACCCACTTGTCCTTCCAAATTCCTAATGGAGGACCTAGTTTCAGTCATGAAACTTTGAGTGGTTTTGATTAGATCAGAGACCATGGTTGCTAAGTCAGAGGTATTCTGCTTAGAACTCTCTGTCTGTTGCTGAGAAGATGATGGAAAAGGCTTGCTATTGCTAAACCTGTTTCTTCCACCATTATTGTTATTGAAACCTTGTTGAGGTCTCTGTTGATCCTTCCATGAAAGATTTGGATGATTCCTCCATGAAGGATTGTAGGTGTTTCCATAGGGTTCTCCCATGTAATTCACCTCTTCTATTGAAGGGTTCTCAGGATCATAGGCTTCTTCCTCAGATGAAGCTTCCTTAGTACTGCTTGGTGCATTTTGCATTCCAGACAGACTTTGAGAAATCATATTGACTTGTTGAGTCAATATTTTGTTCTGAGCCAATATGGCATTCAGAGTATCAATCTCAAGAACTCCTTTCTTCTGACTAGTCCCATTGTTCACAGGATTTCTTTCAGAAGTGTACATGAATTGGTTATTTGCAACCATTTCAATCAGTTCTTCAGCTTCAGTAGGCGTCTTCTTCAGATGAAGAGATCCTCCAGAAGAGCTATCCAAAGACATCTTGGACAGTTCAGAGAGACCATCATAGAAAATACCTATGATGCTCCATTCAGAAAGCATGTCAGTGGGACACTTTCTGATCAATTGTTTGTATCTTTCCCAAGCTTCATAGAGGGATTCTCCTTCCTTCTGTCTGAAGGTTTGGACTTCCACTCTAAGCTTACTCAATTTTTGAGGTGGAAAGAACTTTGCCAAGAAGGCATTGACTAGCTTTTCCCAAGAGTCCAGACTTTCTTTAAGTTGAGAGTCCAACCATGTTCTAGCTCTGTCTCTTACAGCAAAAGGGAATAGCATAAGTCTGTAGACCTCAGGGTCAACCCCATTAGTCTTAACAGTGTCACAGATTTGCAAGAACTCAGCTAAAAACTGATGAGGATCTTCCAATGGAAGTCCATGGAACTTGCAATTCTGTTGCATTAGAGAAACTAATTGAGGCTTAAGCTCAAAGTTATTTGCTCCAATGGCAGGGATAGAGATGCTTCTCCCATAGAAATCGGGAGTAGGTGCAGTAAAGTCACCCAGCACCTTCCTTGCATTGTTGGCATTGTTGTTGTTTTCGGCTACCATTTGTTCTTCTTCCTTGAAGAATTCGTTCAGGTGCTCTAAAGAGAGTTGTGCTTTGGCTTCTCTTAGCTTTCTCTTCAAGGTGCTTTCAGGTTCAGGATCAGCCTCAACAAGAATGCCTTTGTCTTTGCTCCTGCTCATAAGAAAGAGAAGGGAACAAGAAAATGTGGAATCCTCTATGTCACAGTATAGAGATTTCTTAAGGTGTCAGAGGAAAAGAAGAGTAGAAGACAGAAGTAGAAAATTCGAACTTATCAGAGAAGATGGAGTTTGAATTTTGCATTAAGGAATAGTATTAGTCCATAAATAGAAGGATGTGAGAAGGAGGGAAGTAATTTTCGAAAATTAAGTGAAAAAAATTTGAAAACATTTTTGAAAAACACTACTTAATTTTCGAAAATGAAAATAGAAAAGAAATCAAGTGATTTTTGAAAAAAATTTTGAAATTAGAAATCAAAAAGATTTGATTGAAAACTATTTTGAAAAAGATGTGGTTAAGAAGATATGATTGATTAAAAAAAATGTGATTGAGAAGATATGATTTGAAAAACATTTTAAAAAGATTTGATTTGAAAATTAAAAACTTGACTAACAAGAAAAGATATGATTCAAACATTAAACCTTTCTCAACAGAAAAGGCAACATACTTGAGATGTTGAATCAAATCATTAATTGATAGTAAGTATCTTTAAAATTGGAAAGAAATTGATTTTGAAAAAGATTTGATTGGAAAATTGATTTGAAAAAGATTTGATTTTTGAAAAGATTTTGAAAACTTAGAAAAAATTTGATTTGAAAACAAAATCTTCCCCTCTAGCTATCCTGGCGTTAAACGCCCAGAATGGTATCCATTCTGGTGTTTAACGCCCAAAATGCTACCCTTTTGGGCGTTAAACGCCCAACCAGGTACCCTGGCTGGCGTTTAAACGCCAGTCTGTCCTTCTTCACTGGGCGTTTTGAACGCCCAGCTTTTTCTGTGCAATTCCTCTGCTGTATGTTCTGAATCTTCAATTCTCTGTATTATTGACTTGAAAAGACACAAATTAAAAATATTTTTGGATTTTTAATAACAGGGACAAACCAAAATGCAACAAGAATCAAATAACAATGCATGAAAGACACCAAACATAGCAGTTTGTATACTACTGGCACTAACAAAATGAAAATGCATATGAGACACACAAAACACTCAAGTCAATGGAATTCAAAGATCAGAGCAAGTAAATCATCAAGAACATCTTGAAGATCACTTAGACATATGAATGCATGCAATTGACACCAAACTTATGATGAGACACTAGACTCAAACAAGAAATATTTTTGGATTTTATGATTTTGTAAAATTTTTTTGTGTTTTTCGAAAATTAAATGGAAAAAGGTATCAAAATTCTTAATGAGAATTCCAGGAATCAGTGCAATGCTAGTCTAAGACTCCGGTCCAGGAATTAGACATGGCTTCACAGCCAGCCAAGCTTTCAAAGAAAGCTTCGGTCCAAAACACTAGACATGGCCAAAGGCCAGCCAAGCCTTAGCAGATCACTGCTCCAAAAGCAAGATTGATAAAAATCAACAAGCTCTTGTGATAATAAGTTGAAACCTCAGTCCAATGAGATTAGACATGGCTTCTCAGCCAGCCAGATTTCAACAAATCATCATGAAACTCTAGAATTCATCTTCAAGAATTTCGAAAAAAAAAATAAATACCTAATCTAAGCAACAAGATGAACCGTCAGTTGTCCAAACTTGAACAATCCTTGGCAATAACGCAAAAAAAATTGGTGTTGTTGCCGGATCTTGGCACTGATGTTACCAAAAGCTTGCTCAAAACTTGAACAATCCCCGGCAACGGCGCCAAAAACTTGGTGCGCGAAATTGTGAACAATACTTTTTCACAACTCTTCATAATCCCCGGTCATGAACCCCAAAAACTTGGTGGCTCAATACCATGGCATTACACAACTTCGCACAACTAACCAACAAGTGCACTGGGTCGTCCAAGTAATAAACCTTACGCGAGTAAGGGTCGATCCCACGGAGATTGTTAGTATTGAAGCAAGCTATGGTCATCTTGTAAATCTTAGTCAGGCAAACTCAAATGGTAATGGTGATGAACGAAAATAACACAAAGGTAAAGATAGAGATACTTATGTAATTCATTGGTAGGAACTTCAGATAAGCGCATGAAGATGCCTTCCCTTCCGTCTCTCTGCTTTCCTACTGTCTTCATCCAATCCTTCTTACTCCCTTCCATGGCAAGCTTAAGCAAGGGTTTCACCGTTGTCAGTGGCTACCTTCCATCCTCTCAGTGAAAGCGATTGCATATGCTCTGTCACAGCATAGCGAAATTCATCTGTCGGTTCTCAATCAGGCCGAAATAGAATCCAGTGATTCTTTTGCGTCTGTCACTAACGCCCCGCCCTCAGGAGTTTGAAGCACGTCACAGTCATTCAGTCATTGAATCCTACTCAGAATACCACAGACAAGGTTAGACCTTCCGGATTCTCTTGAATGCTGCCATCAGTTCTCGCCTATACCACGAAGACTCTGATCTCACGGAATGGTTGGCTCGTTTGTCAGACGAGCACTCGGTTGTCAGGCGATCAACCATGCATCGTGCAATCAGGAATCCAAGAGATATTCACTAGAGCCTTGATCGCTTGTAGAACAAGAGTGGTTGTCAGTCACCTTGTTCATGGGTGAGAATGATGATGAGTGTCACGGATCATCACATTCATCAAGTTGAAGAACAAGTGATATCTTAGAACAAGAACAAGCGGAATTGAATGGAAGAACAATAGTAATTGCATTAATACTCGAGGTACAGCAGAGCTCCACACCTTAATCTATGGTGTGTAGAAACTCCACCGTTGAAAATACATAAGCATGAGGTCTAGGCATGGCCGAATGGCCAGCCTCCCAATGATCTAAGAACTAAATTGTCCAAAGATGATCTAGAGATCTAAAGTGATCAAAAGATTCCTAATACAATAGTCAAAGGTCCTACTTATAGAAAACTAGTAGCCTAAGGTGTACAGAAATGAGTAAATGACATAAAAATCCTCTTCTGGGCCCACTTGGTGTGTGCTTGGGCTGAGCAATGAAGCATTTTTCGTGCAGAGACTCTTCTTGGAGTTAAACGCCAGCTTTAGTGCCAGTTTGGGCGTTTAACTCCCATTTGGGTGCCAGTTCCAGCGTTTAACGCTGGGATTTCTGAGGGTGACTTTGAACGCCGGTTTGGGCCATCAAATCTTGGGCAAAGTATGGACTATCATATATTGCTGGAAAGCCCAGGATGTATACTTTCCAACGCCGTTGAGAGTGCGCCAATTGGGCTTCTGTAGCTCCAGAAAATCCACTTCGAGTGCAGGGAGGTCAGAATCCAACAGCATCTGCAGTCCTTTTTAGTCTCTGAATCAGATTTTTGCTCAGGTCCCTCAATTTCAGCCAGAAAATACCTGAAATCACAGAAAAACACACAAACTCATAGTAAAGTCCAGAAAAGTGAATTTTAACTAAAAACTAATAAAAATATACTAAAAACTAACTAGATCATACCAAAAACATACTAAAAACAATGCCAAAAAGTATACAAATTATCCGCTCATCAATATGGCGCATGGGAGAGAGGAGAAGCGGGTGGTATGGGAGGAGTTGAGCTATATTGTGGGTTTGTGTCAGATTCCTTTCTGCTTGTTGGGAGACTTTAATGAGATTTTGCTAGTCGAAGATCGCAAACGGGCGAGTGGTCTACCCGCGTCAGTGGAAGATTTCAATAGTTGGGTACATGATATGCTGTTGATGGACTTACCTCTTAATTATAGGAAGTTCACGTGGTTTAGGGGTCGATCTTGTACTCGGATTGACAGGATTTTCGTCAATATAGAGTGGACTGAGGAATTCCCTGATATGCGGCTAAAAGGAGGACCAAGAGGACTGTTAGATCATTGCCCATTGATTGTGGAAGTTACAAGAGTAAGTGGGTGCCCTCGACCTTTCAAAAGTCTGGATTCCTAGTTTACGCATGAGGGTTTTCTGATGATGGTCAAAAATGAATGGAGAAACTTGGGAGATGCTCAGTTCACATGTAAGCTAAAGGCCTTGATGGTACCTTTGTGAAAATGGCACAAGGATAATTTTGGTGACATTGATAAGAGAATGATGATGTTTGAGGAGGAGATTAAGAGGCTTGATAATATGGTTAGTGATGGCATTTATGATGGTACGATGGAGGTTAGAAGGAAGGCGTTGGTGAGGCTTTTGTGAAAAGTGGTATGTTAGTAAGGAGATCCACTGGAAACAGATGTCTCGGTCCCAATATGCTAGGAACATGGATAAGAATACTAGATATTTCATAACATCGCCTCAGCTAGAAGAAGGAATAATAGAATTGATGCTCTGATAATTGGTGGATGCTTGGTGAGGAATCATGCAAGAATAAAAGTTGCAATTAGGGTTTATAAGGATCTATATCGACAAGAATATGCTCCGGGATTAGTGTTCGGGATGGTTTGCGGAAGCAGATTGATGGAGCCGAGGCTGAAGCTTTAGAGGTTTTGTCGTCTATGGAGGAAATTAGGGAGGCAGTTTGAGATTGTGAATCTTTTAAGGCTCCAGGTAGTGATGGTACAATATGAACTTTATCAAACAATGCTGGGAAGATATTGGTCAGGAGTTCACTACAGCAGTGAAGGGGTTCTTCCAAAGTGCTAAGCTTCCAACCGATGCGAATGTCACGTGGGTAACGCTAGCTCTGAAATTTGTGGGTGCCAAGGAGATTAAGGATTTTCAGCCGATTAGCATGGTGGGGGTGTGTATAAGGTGATTGACGGGCGAAAAAATGCCGGTTAAGAAATATTAATAAACGAAGCGTTGTGAGTACAGTTCTTAACCGATGAAAATTTCTCTTATCATTTTAAAAAGGGTTGCCACAATTCAGAATCAATTAACTGGGAGTTGAATTCCCAGGTCGTTTCCCAAAGAGTTGACGCATCAGTGTAGATTATTGATCAGGAGTTCTCCGAGAAAATTTAGAGTTGGGAAACAGAAAAATAAATGATTATCAATTGAAGCAATAAAAATTAACAAGATATTGTATATATTTAAAATAAAAAGCATTGACTAGGAGAAGATTTATCGGAATTTCTACCCTTATTGATTTCCCCAAGTATGATGGTAAGAGGTTGTTGCTTCTACTTAGTTATCCTTTACCTAATAAAGGAAAGTCAAGTAACTAAACCAACTCTGATTCACAAGTCCTAATCCCCTCCTAGGGAAGGATTAGAGTTAGTGAATAGAGAGTCAGCCAATAACTTCCAATTACAAGTTAATACTTGAGTATTCTAACTCAAGGGTTTCCTATTAATCAACTCCAAAGTCAAATTGGGAGTCTACTCCATTGACATGGATGCCATTTTCACAAACATGTAAAGGGAGTAGAAAGAAGACATGGTAATTAAAATTAATTTAGTAAAAGAAATTTTTGAACTAATAAATTAATTGGAGATAGTCAAACAAAAAATGGAATTAAATGTAAAAATAACGCTTTGCATTAATAAATCCCAAAAACAAATATATCCATATATGACTCTAAACAAACTGCATGGAAAACAAAAGAGTAAGGAAATATGAAAGCAAACTATAGTGATAAAGACATCAATCGAAGGTAGTAACTCTCTCAAGATCCAATCCAAAAGCATAAAACTAAAAGTCTAAGAACGTGAAGAACCCTAGAGGAAGTAGTGTTCTCCCTCTAAGAAAAACTCAAAACTCAAACTAAAACTAAGTGAATGTAAATGTGTGTTGAGTCTCAGCTTGCCCCCTGCCTCTAGTCTCTGTTTTTGGGCTTGAAACTAGGTCTAAAAGCAGCCCAAAATCGCCCCTTGTGATTTTTGGTTAATGCAGCACGTGACACATTGTCACGCGTACGCGTCGCTGCGCAATTTTCTATTCATGTGTATGCGTCGCTCCATGCGTGTGCGTCGCTGAATTTTCTGCTGGTCATGCGTACGCGTCACTCCATGCTTGCGCGTTGATGCTCGCTCATGAAATCCTTAATTCCTTGTGTTCCTTCCTCTTTCCCATGCTTCTTTTCCATCCTCTGAGCCATTCCTGTCCTATAAAGCCTGAAAACACTTAACACACAGATCACGACATCGAATGGTAGTAAGAGAGGATTAAAAATAGCAAATTTAAAGACAAAGAGGCATGTTTTCAATCATAGCACCAAATTAGGAAGGAAAATGTAAAACCATGCATTTTATATGAGTAAGTGTATGAAAGATTGACAAAATCCACTCAATTTAACATAAGATAAACCATAAAATAGTGATTTATTAGTGGTTTCGAAGGTTTTGGAGAGAAGGATGAGGGCAGTCATGCCGGGAGTGGTAGGAGAGACATATAGTGCTTTTGTGAAAGGGAGAAAAATTCATGACGGCGCCCTCATTGCTTGTGTCAATGGCTCAAGACGCGAAGAAAGAAGGCGGCAATTATCAAGCTGAATTTCCAAAAAGCATATGATTGAGTCAGATGGATTTTTGTGGATATTGTATTACAGAAGATGGGATTCGGCCAAAGATGGAGGAATTGGGTGAAGGAGTGTGTCAGTACGGCCACTATGTCGGTCTTGGTGAATGGGTCCCATCCAAGTCATTCAAAATGGAGAGGGGCCTAAGACAAGGAGATCCTCTCTCACCTCTTCTGTTTGTGCTTGTGGTCGATATTTTGCATAAGATGTTGGGAGAAGCTGTTAGGAATGGGTGCACTGCTCCGCTGCTGGTCGAGAGAGATCATATTGAACTGTCACATTTCCGATTTGTAGATGATACTATTTTGTTTTGTCCTCTGGAGACAGAGACAATTGTAAATTATAAGAGGTTGTGAATTGTTTTAAGCTGATATCGGGTCTGAGCATCAATTTTGATAAGTCAAATTTGATATCAATAAACTGTGAGCAGGAGTGGGTAGATCATGTGTGTGGCCTTTTAGGGTGCAAGCAACCTGCCTTACCTATTAGATACCTCGGGATTTCTTTAGGATCAAATCTGCGCTTGGTGAAGACTTGGAAACTGAAATTAGATAAGGTGGAAGAGAAGCTCAGCTTATGGAAAGCAAAGGTTCTCAACAAAGCAGGTAAGCTAGTCCTCATCAAATCAGTTGAATAGCCTACTAATCTATTACCTTAGCATGTACAAGATTCCGAAGGCGGTAGCTGACAAATTGATTGCATTACAGAGGAGATTTATGTTGTGTAAGGAGGATGCTAACTAAGTGGGAGGTGGTTCAGGCACCAAAAAAGGCTGGGGGTTTGAGAGTCGGGGATGCAGTGCTCAAGAACACAGCTCTTCTGTTTAAGTGGTGGTGGCAGTTTTCAAAGGATCAGTGTCCGTTATGGAAAAAGATTGTTTTCTCTTGTAATAATTTGAACCCTAATGTGATTCTAGCGAATTAGACTTTACCTTTAAAAGGGGATCGTTGAAAGACATCTGTCAACTGAATATAAAAGAACAACAGGTGAAAGAAAAATTTTTGAGTGGGCTGGCAATGGAAGTAGGGAATGGAAAAAGAACTCATTTTTGGAAAGATAATTGGGTTCAAGGTGGTCCTCTGAACGTGATTTTTCCAAGGCTCTTCTCTATTTCAAATCAACAAAGATCTGTGATAGGGAAATGTGGGTTTTGGAATGGGTTAGGGTGGATATGAAATTTCCAGTGAAGGAAGGAGTTGTTCCAATGGGAGTTGGAACTTGTTCACTAACTTCATGAGAGGTTAAGGTCAGTAAAGCTATCAACTGGTAGAGAGGATTATGTTGTTTGGAAAATTGATAATAAAGGTATTTTTTCTACTAACTCTTTTATGCAGGTAGTATAGTCGGAGACTCTCTCGGAAGAGGTTACGAGTTATAGTTTCACAAGTTCAATTTGGAGAGGAGTGGTACCTGTAAGACCCAGAACTTTTGAAAAGTCTTATTATGATCAAGTCTCAAATCATATGGTTATTTATAGCCTTAATTTCAGAAATTATTTTATTAAAGGTAATTAAGGAAAGTTTTGATTTATTGGATTTGAGATGAGTTATGATTATTATCCAATTTTATAATTATTGGATTATTTTCTATATTTAAAGTATAAAGTTGATAGTTATGAAATAATAAGGATTTTATATGATTTGGATTAGATAAGTAATATTTTAGAATATTGATACTACTGTTTTGAGAAAATTAAGGATTTAATTATATTATTTCTAATTATTTGATTTGGACATTTTATTAAAAATAATTTGTAAAAAAATGAGGAGCAAATAGTATTTTCTATATACAATTAGTGTTGGATTTAATTTGGGTTTCAATTATTATATTATTTCCAATTTTATTTGAAATTACCAATTTACCCCTAACCCTAATTTTCAAAATAATGAAACCCTAACCCTGAAACCCTACCCGGTTACCCGTTTCGTCCAAGACCCATCAGCAACCCAAACATACACCAACACAACAAGCACACACAGCAGGCGCATACACTCAACGCAGAAAGGGGGAGAAGAGAAACGGGAAGAAGGAGAGGGGAGGGGGAGGATGGCACCGGTGGGCGTCACTGCCGCTGCGCCATCGTGTCGCGCAAAGGAGAGAGAAGTGAGAGCCGAGGAAGGAGGCCGCTGCAGTCGAGCTTGCCGTCATCCACATGGTACTGCCACCGTCGAGCTCACAAGCATGGAGGAAGCACAGCCGCCTCGGAGTCCACCGTCAGGTCGAGTCCAAGGAAGAGAGACGCGTTGGGTCGTCGTCGCGACCAGAGGGGAGATCTGAGAGAGAAGGAAGAGAGCAAAGGGGTCCTCGCCGCCGTGCTCAGTCCGTCGCGTGCCCCGCCATGCCTTGCCACAAGTGTCGTCGTTGTCACCATTGATGGAGGAGAGAAAGGAGAATGCTCGCGAGGAGTTCCTGCAGAGCCAGCCGCTGCCGCCGAGCATCCATAGTCGCCGTGTTTCACCGTTCACCGCGGTTGAGGGCGTCTCCACCACCGCACCTTGGCCGATGGTACTGCCGCTTTGCGCACTGCGGTGCCTAGCTGGAGCTTCTGTTGCTGATGCTGGAGATCGGTGGTTGCCGAAAAACACTACTGTTGTCACTGCTGAAGGAGGGAGAAGCCGTGGCACTGTTCTTGCCGCCAGAAGCAATTCTGAGGCCACTGGAACCACCGCTGGAGCTTCTGGCTACTTCTGTCATTGCCGGAAAAGTTGCCGTTATTGTGATTGGAATTCGTCGCTGCTGCCGCTTGAGGTGGCTGTCGGGCTGCCGCCGAGCCGGTTTAGAGACCACCGCCGTGTCGGTTCAACCGTTCCTCCTTCAGTTCGTGTTGCTATGGTTATTGCGAAAGTGGCTGGGAGCTGAGGTTTTGGTTGCCGGAATGATTTCGAGTTGAAGCGGAAAGGACTCAAATGTCACTAACGTTGGCTTCTCTTTCGCTTCTTAACGTTAGAGTCCACGTTAACTAAGTTAACGTGGCAACTAACGTGGCCAATTATGAGCTTGGTCCAACGTTAGTGACAAAGGAGAGTGTCACTAACGTTGGCCTTGTTGTCTTCTTCCACGTTAGAGTTCACGTTAACTTAGTTAACGTGACTCTTAACGTGAGTTATGATGGCTTCGAGGGCGTTATTGGCAATTACCTTTCTCACTAACTTTGCAAGCTAACTCCCATTCCACGTTAGAGGTCACGTTAGCTAAACTAACGTGGCTGCTAACGTGGTTCTTCTTTGCTTCTTTTGTCCTGAAATCAAGCAACAAAGTGCATCAAAGTTCTAGTACAACTCATGAGTCATGCATCATCTAATTTGTCATATAATTCATGCAAAATTCTCATGAAATCATGTAAAGTGCACAATGTATGCTTGAATCAAGATGTAAGTGAATATCCACCCAAAACTATCTTATTTCTTAAGAAAATGCATGAAACTACCCTAAAAATAGTAAAGAAAGGTCAGTAAAACTGGACAAGATGCCCTGGCATCACAACACCAAACTTAAAGCTTGCTTGTCCCTAAGCAAGTACTGGAACAAGAGAATGATGAATGGAATTCCAAGAGAAATGAATCATTCTTGTGGAAGTCATGCCCCTGGTTTTATGGTGGTTTCATGCATATCAACTTAGGTTCATTCCTTCACTGGCTTTCAAACCTTTATCATGTCCTAGAATACTTACTTGATTGCATCCCATGAGACTTTTATTCATTGATCCTTTCATTGTCATTTCAGGGCTTATTTGTGTTCTTAGGCTAAGTGCTCTGTAAGGGGGCAACTCTTTAGAATAAGCTTTCAGCCAACACTCCCGAACCAGTTGGTTCAAGGTGCTAGGTGTTGAAACACCCCTAAGGACTTACTTCCTCAAGCCTCTCCTCCATACATACACACCACAGGCACATGGTTTGTTTATTTTCCTTCCATGAGGTCTTGGTGTCCAGCACCTCTTTGGGCTACTAAATGTTCTGTAGTAAGGATTGCTCTTGATAGTGGACTTTCAGCTGATAATCCCGGGTTAGTTAACCTAAGTCACCAGGTGATAAAGCACCCCTGAGAGCTTAGTAATCCAAGCAGATCCTTGGTACAAGAACACCACAGACACATTCCTCAAGACTTAAACCCTTGGTGCCTAGCCTCTTTTCTTGCTATTTTTTTCTTTTATTCTTCAACTTTGATTGTTCTTTCATTTTTTCTTATTAGGATCTTGTTATTTAGCTAGCCTCATGGGGTGTGTTCAAAGCATAGGATTCATGACAGATAGTTGTCCTCCCACCTTGTTGGTGAACTAACTTAGCTAACTTATGATTACACCACAAACTTAGGAACTTACTCCATAATATGAACTCCACTCTGGACCTTTATAAAACACTCATTCTCTTTTCATTTGATTAAAAGGGGCAAGCATACAATTAAGTAAGGAAAAGATGCAGTGACATTCAGACTAGCAAACATAGACCTAAGCTGTGAGAAACTTAAAGACAGAATTGAAAACAAAATTCAAACTATCATGGAAGCATGTTCTATTTCATACAAGATCTTCCTTATTTGAAGCATAGAAAAAGATTGGACCAAAGAAGGAACTCCACCACCTTTTACTCGTGTGGATGCCCATGCTCCCATCCTTGTTTGTCTTCTTTTTGTCCTCTTGCATTTCCTCGTATCCGTGCCAGTCTTGCTTGCTTCCAATCCTCAAGTGCCTTCCTCACTGATTCATGACTCTCTTCCACCCTTTGTCTTTCTTCTCGTGCTAATTCATCCTTCACTTCTTCATACCTTGCGATTCCTGGATGCAATATAGGCAGCTGTCCTACTAAGTATCCAAGCCTGGCTTGAGTGCTTATATGATGCCCAGTCTCGCTCATGTAAACTCCTTCTGCGAATGCCCTTTGCTCGTCCAATAGTTCTGCTTGTTCTATTTGTTTTCGATGCATCTCATGTATGTGTTCACCTTGATGTGCTTGGATGTTGATTAGCTTCTGGATGGATTCTTGTTGTTCATTTTGCCTTTGTTCTATTCTGTAGAAGGTTTCACTCTATTGTTGTCCTTGACTCAGTTGTTTCTCTGTCATTTGCTTTTGCCACTCCCCTTGTTGAGTCATCCATCTTGAGAGTGATTCCTCTTGTTGCCCCATCATCTGCAATTGAAGCTCTTGCTGTGCTCCTTGGCTTTCCACATATTGTCTAGATAGGCCATCAATGGCTTCCTGTAGTTGGTGCATAACAAAAGTGGCTGGTGCTTGCCCCTCTAAGACTTGTCCTTCTACTACTTGAGGAGCTGGCCTCTTCCTTTGCTTCCATTGAGGCAGGGGAGATGTGGCATCATGCATCCGTCGAACGGTTATTGGAATGCCCTCTTTTATCCACACGGGTCCTCATCTTCAAACACCACCCCAGCTTTGTCGCATAGTCGGTAAATAGTGCTGGGGTAACCTAACTTTCCTCTTGAGTCGCTTTTCTCTGCCATCTTTCTAATGCCTGCGGCTATGAGTTCATGAACCTTGATCTCTCCTCCTTTGAGTATACAGTGCACCATTATGGCTCTCTTGAGATTCACCTTCGAGTTGTTCCCTGCTGGGAAGATGGATCTCCTCACTATTTCGAACCACCCTTTTGCTTCCGGAGTGAGGTTTCCTCTCTTGATGAACCTTGGTCTCCCATCAGCATATCTTTCCCAGTCAGCGCCTGGTACACAAATATCTTGCAAAATCTGGTCATAATTGGGGCTGTTGTCCATTCTTGAATGATAACTCTCCTCTTCGAACGGTATGGACCGTAGCTTTAATGCCCTCATGACTCTCATGGGACTGAAATCCACAGTCTTTCCCCTTACAAAGCTTGTATAGGACTCATCTGCCTTATCATATCGGACCACATTTGCATAGAATTCTCTTATAAGATTTGCATTTACCTTAACAACTGGATCAGTGAGGAGCTCCCATATTCTCTTTTCTACCGTCTTTGTGATCTCTGGGCACTCAGTTTTTCTGACTTGAAATCCAGGTTCATAAATTATTTCCTTATCAACCATCCATCCGTACTACAACGCATGGTACAAGCTTCTAAATTTCTTTTCATCATACGTGCGTTGCTCCATAGGTTCCTTTCTCTTTCTTCTCTTAGAGCTTGGAGATGCCATGATCGGGAATTAATGTGTGAAGGTGATGAACTTTATGGACATACAATGATTATTGGCGAAGTTGAAATAGAGTAGGAAAGGGTATTTTTGATGCTGAGTTCCGAAATGGAGAAGCACAAAAGAGAGGAATTTGGAATGTGGAAGGGGTATGGAGGGAGGAGTACTTATATAGGGAAGTGGTGGGCAAAATAAAGGGCTTGGATCTATGATTTGAGTGTGAGATGGACGGATGGGGTTAAGCATGGAGAAAGGACAAGGATCATCAACTTTATGAAGAATTTTGTCTGGTCTTCAATGGTCTAATCCTTTTCAATGTTGCATGGCAACATTTTCCAATGTATCCTCCTTTGAGGCACGTATGGAGTACCCTCCTTTTGTGGTGTCCAAACCTTCCTCATTCAATTGTTCAATCAATCCCCTTCAATTATCCTTCCCTTTTTCCTATAAAATAGAATAAAGAATAATTAATATCATAAAAAAAAACTAAATTTTTTTCGACAAAAGTGATAAGGAAAAAGAACTAGATTGTTTACTCATGAACACCAACTAACTAAGTAACTGTGTATCCTTATATGCACCTTGGTGGCACCTTGAATGACACCAAACTTAGTTTGTAGCACTGTGATAAAAAAGTTTTGTTCAAAGCTCTAAGACTGGCATGCTCTAAATTGCATTCATGCTCTCTTGGCATGCTTTGAACACCAAACTTGTTCTTCACTATATACTGCATAATAAGGATTTCACCAAGTATTTGTCAAGTTTGGGTTGGAATTCATGAATATTGACTTATTCACTATTTTCTAAAAGCATATAAAACATGGGTTGCCTCCCATGAAGCGCTTCTTTAGCGTCACTAGCTTGACGTTTTTCCTTTATCAGGGAGGTTGATAGTGCTTCAAGTATTCTCCTCTGGCAGTAGACCTATATCCAGTGGTTGTATCAATGATCTCTACATGTTCCAAGGAGAGAACTCTGTTGATAGTGAAGACCTTAGGTAACTGAGATGGTACAGTGGGGAGATTTGGGGGGATATCTGGGAAATAAGCTGAGATCACTTTATCCCCTGGAGAGAAGTCCTCGGTAGGGATCTTCTTGTTTCTCTACCTCCTTGGTACCTTCTTCTTTGTTCCTTGTGATGTTGTCTTACTCTTTGTGACTTCCTCCTCTAAGGGAATGTTTTTGCTGGTCTCATATGATTCTGGTGGTTTAGGTTCCTCCTGATTCTCTTTGAGCTGTGGCATTTGCTGTTTGCCTTGTTCCTCAATCGATGGGATTCCCAGAGGTGCTGGTTGTGCTTCAGTGCTTGTTTCATCCTTTAGTATCTTACGTTGATCTTTCTTTGGTTCATTGTTCTCTTGATTTGTTTCTTGTGAGTGCTTGAAAATATTGAAGGTGAGCTGTTCATCATGGATCCTCAGAATGAGCTCCCCTTGCTCCACATCTATGAGTGCTCTGGCCGTGGCTAGGAATGGTCTTCCCAATATGATTGGGTGAGTGTGACTCTCTTCCATGTCCAATATGACAAAGTCTGTCGGGAGGAAGTATTTCCCAACCTTCACCAATACGTTTTCCACCACTCCTATTGCTTGTTTTTGAGTTTTGTCAGCCAGCCTGATGACTACATTTGTGGGCATTATCTCATTGATTTGCAGCCTCTTCATAAGGGATAAGGGCATTAAGTTGATGCTCGCTCCCAAATCACAGAGTCCTTTATCAAACATGGTTTCTCCTATAGCACAGGGAATGTAGAAACTCCCTGGGTCCTTTCTTTTTGTAGGCAATTCTGGTTGAATGAGAGCACTGCACCCCTTATTCATCACTATAGTTTGGCCTCCCTTGAGTGAGCTTTTCTTGGGAAGCAGCTCCTTCATATACTTGATATATGCTGGCATTTGTTGGAGGGTCTTGATGAATGGTATGTTTACATGGAGGGATGCAAACAAATCAAGAAACCTTGAGTATATTCTCTTCTCCACAGCACCATTGAGTAATTGGGGAAAGGGTGCATAGAGTCTCAGCAACTCCTGTTGTGAGATTTTGGGTTCTTGGTGATCTTCTTCCTGCTTCTCTGCTGAGGTATCTTCAGGTTATTCTGACAGCTTGTTTGGCTTGTCCTTGGTCTCCTGATCACTTATAGTGACCATCTTGCAATCTTCCCATCTTACTTTCTTTGTTTCTCCTCTCGGATTTTTCTCCGTATCACTTGGGAATCCCTCTGTAGGTTTGGGAATCTGCTCAGAGAGATAACCTACTTGAGATTCCAACCTCTTGATGGTGTCTCCCTGGTTCTTAATGTTGGCTTGCACTTTCTCCTTGAACACCTTGTTGTCTTGAATCTCTTTGCATATGCCCTCAAGTAAGTTCTCAATCCTTGAGAGTCTGTCATCAGAAGGTGATGGTGAGTTGAAATTGGAGGAATGAGAATGGTTAGGTTGGATTTGGTATAGGTGTTGAGAGGGGTTGTTATGTGAGTGTTGATATGGTCTAAGTGTGGCATGTTGGTGAGTTATGCTGCTGGAATTTGGATGTCTTTGATCTTGACCTTGGTCTTGTTGATTTCCCCATCCGAAGTTGGGGTGATTTCTCCATCCAGAGTTGTAAGTTTTGGAGTATGGATCATGGACTTGTCTAGGTGAGTTTCCCACATAGTTGGCTTGCTCCCAGTCACCTTCTTCTCCTATGTTTACTCCTTCTTGAGTTGGTGATGAGGTGATGGCTGCTGCAACTTGGTTCTCTTCCACCTTCTTGGTAAAATCTGCTAGCTGCTTGGTGATCATCTTGTTTTGGGCTAACAGTGCATCCATGTGGTTCAGCTCCATTACTCCTCTAGTGTTACTTCTTTCAGAGGCATAGAAGTAGTCATTCTCAGCAACTGTTTCGATGACATCTATGGCTTCTTCAATGGTTTTCTTCTTGTTCAAAGAGCCTCCTGATGAATGATCCACAGCCTTCTTTGACTCATAGGAAAGACCTTCATAGAAGATGTGAAGTTGGACCCACTCATTAAACATCTCTGTTGGACATCTCCTTGTTAGATCTTTGAACCTTTCCCAAGCTTTATAAAGTGTCTCCCCATCTTGCTGTCTGAATGTTTGCACTTCAGTTCTCAGCCTATTGATCCTTTGAGGGGGTAAAACCTTGCCAAAAACTTGTTCACTACCTCCTCCCAATTTGTCAGGCTTTCTTTTGGGAAGGATTCAAGCCATTTGGATGCCTTGTCCCTGAGTGAAAAAGGGAACAAGAGCAGCCTATAGACATCCGGGTGGACTCCATTGGACTTCACTGTGTCACAAATCCTCAAGAAGGTGGTCAAGTGTTGGTTCGGCTCTTCTTGAGCACCTCCTCCAAATGAGCAATTATTCTGCACAAGAGTGATGAGCTGAGGTTTTAGCTCGAAATTGTTGGCATGTATGGTGGGCTTCTGAATGCTGCTCCCACAGTTTCCAGGATTAGGATTGATATAGTATCCTAAGACCCTCCTTTCTTGCCCAGCACAGTTGGCATGGCCTTGATTATGAACTTCCTCTTCATGGTTGTTCTCCAAATTCTCTTCCATGTTGGGTTCAAAATACTCTTCCTCTTCTTCAGCACCTACTACTCTTTTTCCTCTTGCTTCCCTCCTTAATCTAAGGAAGGTCCTCTCAGGTTCAGAATCAAAGGGAGTTGAAGCCCCGCTTCTTCTCCCTGTCATACAATCAACAAGGCACGAGCAAGGAAATAAATGCAGCAACTATTCTAAAAAAATACTGTTGGTGTGAGTGATGCAATATATCGAACAGTTAGTGGGTGAGTGAAAAAAGATCGTAAACAACTGGAATAAAAGGGTAAAGGAATGGGAGGTAAACAACTAAAATTGAAAGTAAATTGCTCAAACAGAAATTTAAATCAGCAAAATAAAAAAATAAAAAAATTGATCAATCTAGTTATCCTCCAACTTAATCATTGTTGATACAAAATCAATCCCCGGCAATGGCGCCATAAACTTGATGCGTGGAAAATCCGTCTAGTAACAAATCTCCCTTCAGCAAGTGTACCGAATTGTCGTCAAGTAAAAACTCACTATAGAGTGAGGTCGAATCCCACAGAGATTGATTTGATCAAGCAACTTTAATTAGAGGAATGTTTTAGTTGAGCGAACCAGAATTTGACTTGAGAATTGCAGAACAGTAAATTGCAGAAAGGTAAATAGCAGAAAAAGTAAATGCTAGAAATAAAGAGCTGAATGTAAATGGCAGAAAATAAATTGCAGAATCTTAAATGGGAATGGGAAAATGCTCATAAAAGTAAATGGCAGAAATTAAAGAGAATGGGTAAGATCAGAAATGGAGAGTTCATTGGGCTTAGGAGATGTTGCATTCTCCGGATCAAATTCATTTTCATCTCTTCCTCAATCAATGCATTCATTGATCTCCTTGGCAATCTTAAATGATCGAATTCCAATTCCTTGGTAATCCAATCTCTCAAATCTTGATCAATAGCCAATTCCTTGGTCAATTGCTCATGAGAAGAGATGAAGTATGGTCACTGATTATACCACATGCATTCCCAAATCAAGTGTTGGTAGGATTATAGTCACATATCCATCCAAACCCAATTTGATCCAGCATGAGAAAGCATTTCTGGCATGATCTCTTCATTCCTCTTCCAAGGTTTCGAAGAGATCCAAATATGAATAGTTTTTTTTCCAAGATAACTACCCAATTGGATGAAGATTGAAAGCTTTCTAGTAAAATCAAGAGAAAAGATAGAAGAAGAAGAATGAAAACTAATATTGATCCATCAAATTGTAGCAGAGCTCCCTAACCCAATGAAAGGGGTTTAGTTGTTCATAGCTCTGAAAATTGAAAACAAAGATGGAGAATACATCATGAAAGTAAAACTAGAAGTTACAGAGAAAGTAAATACAGAGAGTAGTTCTATGCCCAAGGCTCCCTAAAGTTCCAACCCCTTTCTAATTCAAAGCTACTCCTATATATACTACTCTTCTGATCTTCTAGTTGGTTCTTCAAATCTTGGGTGTGGGCCTCTTGGATCTTGAGTTTGAAGCAGTTATCCTCTTTATTGGGCTTAGCTTTGCTTGCAGAGAGAAAATGTGAAGTAGGCAGGGACTTTGGCTTAGGACGTTAGTGGTGTCAACGTTAAGTGAAAGTGTGGGTTCGAGAACATTAGTGACAATCACCTTTTTCACTAACGTTTCTCACCCAAATATGATCACGTTGACTTCAACGTTAGTGGCACTAACGTGACCACTAACGTTGCCTCTTGGTCCTTCACATACGTTATTGGGACTTACCTTTCCCAATAACGTGGTTAGTCACCCCTTCTCCCTACGTTAGAGTCCACGTTAACTAGGTTAACGTGGCTTCTAACGTAGTGATACCAATCCTTCGAGAACATTAGTGACACTTACCTTAGTCACTAACGTTCCAATGTTCCCTTACTTCCCACGTTAGAGTCCACGTTAACTAGGTTAACGTAGCTTCTAACGTAGTAATGCTAGCCATCTCCAACGTTAGTGACAAAGGTGAGTGTCACTAACGTTGGCTCATCATCTCTTTATCCACGTTAGCTTTCACGTTAACAAAGTTAACGTGGGAGTTAACGTTGCTCATGGTGGCTCTTAGGTGTTCATCCCAATGTTAGTGACAAAGGTAAGGTCACTAACGTTGTCGATCAATTGCTCTCTCCACGTTAGCTTCCATGTTAACTAAGTTAACGTGGGAGTTAACGTGGCTTATAGAGGCTTGGCCAACGTTAGTGACAAAGGTGAATGTCATTAACGTTGGCTTCTCTTTCGTTTCTTAACGTTAGAGTCCACGTTAACTAAGTTAACGTGGCAACTAACGTGGCCAATTATGAGCTTGGTCCAACGTTAGTGACAAAGGAGAGTGTCACTAACGTTGGCCTTGTTGTCTTCTTCCACGTTAGAGTTCACGTTAACTTAGTTAACGTGACTCTTAACGTGGGCTATGATGGCTTAGAGGGGCGTTATTGGCGATTACCTTTCTCACTAACTTTGCAAGCTAGCTCCCATTCCACGTTAGAGGTCACGTTAGCTAAACTAACGTGGCTGCTAACGTGGTTCTTCTTTGCTTTTTTTGTCCTGAAATCAAGCAACAAAGTGCATCAAAGTTCTAGTACAAGTCATGAGTCATGCATCATCCAATTTGTCATATAATTCATGCAAAATTCTCATAAAATCATGTAAAGTGCAATATGTATGCTTGAATCAAGATGTAAGTGAATATCCACCCAAAACTATCTTATTTCTTAAGAAAATGCATGAAACTACCCTAAAAACAGTAAAGAAAGGTCAGTGAAACTGGCCAAGATGCCCTGGCGTCATTCTAGAAAGACAAAAATGTGATTTTTATGGCTTAATATGATAGAGGAGATTGAGACGAGAATTTCGGTACCAATTTTATAGAAATCGGACCAAGATTGGACCGAACGGGCCAAACCGGGCCAACCGGACCCAAAGTGGGCCCTTGGCCTAACATAACTAAACCAAAACCCTAGTTTTCAGCACTCTCTCTCCTCACAACACTCAAACTCACGCTGAAAATTAGAAGGAAGGGGGGAAGAACACTCTCTCAACTTCTATCTCTCACTTGATCTTCAAACCACCATAACTTTTGATCTAGAGCTCTGATTGCCGCACCGTTTGCGGGCACACATTCACCGCGGAGAGCTCTAAAAAACCCATACAATCAATCTTGAGGTAAGCCACGTTTTGCTCTTCAAATTTTCAGCCTTGTTTTCGAGTTTCGTGAGCAAAAATGTTGAGAATTTGGGCTCTTTGATGTTATAGGACCCAACTCTCTTGAAGGAGAAGGTTAATTGATGAGCGGATAATTTGTACGCTTTTTGGCATTGTTTTTAGTATGTTTTTAGTATGATATAGTTAGTTTTTAGTATATTTTTATTAGTTTTTAGTTAAAATTCACTTTTCTGGACTTTACTATGATTTTGTGTGTTTTTCTGTGATTTCAGGTATTTTCTGGCTGAAATTGAGGGACCTGAGCAAAAATCTGATTCAGAGACTGAAAAGGACTGCAGATGCTGTTGGATTCTGACCTCCCTGCACTCGAAGTGGATTTTCTGGAGCTACAGAAGCCCAATTGGCGCGCTCTCAACGGCGTTGGAAAGTAGACATCCTGGGCTTTCCAGCAATATATGATAGTCCATACTTTGCCCAAGATTTGATGGCCCAAACCGGCGTTCAAAGTCACCTTCAAGATTTCCAGCGTTAAACGCCGGAACTGGCACCCAAATGGGAGTTAAACGCCCAAACTGGCATAAAAGCTGGCGTTTAACTCCAAGAAGAGTCTCTACACGAAAATGCTTCATTGCTCAGCCCAAGCACACACCAAGTGGGCCCGAAAGTGGATTTTTATGTCTTTTACTCATCTCTGTACACCCTAGGCTACTAGTTTTCTATAAGTAGGACCTTTTACTATTGTATAGAAAAATCTTTTGAATCTTTTGATCTTTGGAACCTTTTTCTTTAGATCTTTTGATCACTTTGGGAGGCTGGCCATTCGGCCATGCCTAGACCTTGTTCTTATGTATTTTCAACGGTGGAGTTTCTACACACCATAGATTAAGGTGTGGAGCTCTGCTGTACCTCGAGTATTAATGCAATTACTATTGTTTTTCCATTCAATTCCGCTTGTTCTTGTTCTAAGATATCACTTGTTCTTCAACTTGATGAATGTGATGATCCGTGACACTCATCATCATTCTCACCTATGAACGTGTGACTGACAACCACCTCCGTTCTACCTTCGATTGGGTGAATATCTCTTGGATTCCTGATTGCACGATGCATGGTTGATCGCTTGATAACCGAGTGCTCGTCTGACAAATGAGCCAACCATTCCGTGAGATCAGAGTCTTCGTGGTATAGGCTAGAACTGATGGCGGCATTCAAGAGAATCCGGAAGGTCTAACCTTGTCTGTGGTATTCTGAGTAGGATTCAAGGATTGAATGACTGTGACGTGCTTCAAACTCCTAGCAGGCGGGGCGTTAGTGACAGACGCAAAAGAATCGATGGATTCTATTCCGGCCTGACCGAGAACCGACAGCTGATTACCCCATGCTGTGATAGAGCATAGGCAAACGTTTTCACTGAGAGGATGGAAGGTAGCCATTGATAACGGTGAAACCCTACATAAGCTTGCCATGGAAAGGAGTAAGAAGGATTGGATGAAGACAGTAGGAAAGCAGAGAGACGGAAGGGAAGGCATCTTCATGCGCTTATCTGAAGTTCCTACCAATGAATTACATAAGTATCTCTATCTTTACCTTTGTGTTATTTTCGTTCATCACCATATCCATATGAGTTTGCCTGACTAAGATTTACAAGATGACCATAGCTTGCTTCATACTAACAATCTCCGTGGGATCGACCCTTACTCGCGTAAGGTTTATTACTTGGACGACCCAGTGCACTTGCTGGTTAGTTGTGCGAAGTTGTGTAATGCCATGGTATTGAGCTACCAAGTCTTTGGGGTTCATGACCGGGGATTATGAGAGTTGTGAAAAGTATTGTTCACAATTTTGCGCACCATTAATCCTATCTCCTTGGACCTTGGGTGTGGTAAGATTCTTAACCCTAGTGTAATTTGTGGTTCTATGATATTTGGGTTTTGAGATGTTGTGTATGAGTGTGATAATTGTGGCTTAGGTTGTGTATATGTGAATTTTTGGAGCTTGATTGGTGATATTGAAAAGCTTGAAAAGGGATTTGGTAGTGAAAAATCTATTCTTGGAAGTGTTGAGACCTTGAGCGTTTGGGAAAAAGTGGTTTGGAAGTGCTCCGGTTGAGCTTGGGAAATCGGCTAAGGTATGGTCTCGGCTTCTCGTATCTAATATGTAATGTGATAGGAAATACTTAGGCTAGAGGCCCTAAGATAGGCATTGAATTGTTGATGTTATTGAATGGTTGAGATATATGATGTGGTCATATATGTGATGATGATTATTGGTGCCTTGATGGTATGATGTTTGAGAAATATGCTTGTTGTGATATATGCTTGATGATTGGTTATGGTTGAATTGTGGGTTGAACCATGTTGATGGTGAGTATGATATTGATTGTGTACAATGATGATTTATTGGAATTGGTATTGTTGAAAATTGGCATGAGGAAGAGTATGTGATATGTCAATGTGTTTGGGTTTGAGCCACTTGGGTGAAGTGGGTTAAAATGATGGGATAGTGATTTTGGTGAATTGTGGTAAAGTGTCAATGTGTGAGTTGAGGAGGCTTGAAGTTGAATTTGATATATTTTGATTGATTTCAAAGAAAAGGGATGAAATTGGCATGTTTTGATTGATTTTGAAAAGAGTTGAAAATGGCTTGTTTTGAAAATGGCACTTTGTGGTTTTGTATGAAAAACATGGTTTTTGGGCATACTTTGACGGGACATAACTTGGACTACAGATCTCCGTTTTGTACCAAATCTGTTTAGAAATAAAATTGGATCCGGGATGTCCATGCCGTTCGAAGAACGAGTGAAAAACGATTTAAAATGAGAAAGTTATGCCCGTTGGAAGATTGGGGTTTTAATCTGTGAATTCTGCAGCTTTTAACTTAGAAACTTTTTAGCAGAATGACCCTTCGCGCGTAGGCGCACTTGGCGCGTACGCACTGTTATTCTAGAAAGCACCATCCACGCGTGCGGGTGGTGTGCGCGGGCGCGCCGATGTGCTGCACCCAATGCCCAGCCATTGTCCAGAGAGTTGTGCCAGAGCTGTGCCAGTTTTGTGGCTGACGCGTGCGCGTCGCTTGACTATTTTTCAATCCACGCGTTGGCGTGCATGACGCATACGTGTCGATGAGTTTTGTGGCCATCCACGCGTGCGCGTGGAGTGCGCGTACGCGTGGAGTGCGCGTACGCGTGGCCCTGTTTTCATCCCAAAGTTGATTTTTGAGTTTTAAAAGCCAAATCTCATACTTCTAAGCCTCCGATCTCACCACTTATGTCTTAAATCATTATGATATGCTTAGCAATTAGAAAATGAGCTAGGGGATGTGGTAACTTGCGAGTGAAACAAGGAAAAATGAATGATCAATGAGGATCAAAGATGATTATGTGAGAGGCGGAGGATGGCGGTAGAAGTGCTTGTTATGCCATGGGCCGAAAGGCCGTAATTGTTAATGAAATGGCTGGTTATGGATTTAACCATGAGCCAGATGGCTGGTTATGGATTTAACCGTGAGCCGGATGGCTGGATTATTGCTGTGTTACGGCGGAGCCATGATTATGGCTAAGAATAAATGCATATATATGCTGTTGAATGAATTGTGAATGTTGCACTTCCATTATCGGAGATGAGAGTTTCCCTGGGAGAAAGCAGTGGCTAGCCACCATGTGCTCCAGGTTGAGACTTGAAGTTCTTTTGACCCTATGTCGTCAGGGTGGCCGGGCACTGTGAAAGCCCCGGATGAGCTCACCCCCATAAATATTCACCAGTGAGGGTGATGGATATGGATTATGATTATGATCAAGTTTATATTGAGTATAACTCGGGTTGGGGAGACACGACAGAGGGACAGTCCAATGGTTAGCTACCAGGACTTGTCGGGTTGGCTCTATAACCGACAGATGATATCATCAGCCACTAGGGACAGGCATTCATCATATGCATACTATATGAATTGTTTGAGATTGCCTATTTGACTGCATATTACTTGCTAATTGTCTAAATGCTTTAATTGTTCCTATTTGTATATTTCTTGTTTGATATAACTGTGTTTGCTACATTATACTCCTGCTGGTTGTTGGGAGGTGTGAAGGAATTGGAAAGGGAAGTATTAGTTAGACTGAAGAATCTTTAGTCAGTCGCCACATATGGTTTAGCTTGTTTATAAGCTTTGATATTATCTGGAGGAAGCTCTAGGATTGCCTTCGGCTTTCCTCTATTATTATGTATTATATATGTGGAAGCTGTTACCATGCTGGGGACCTCTGGTTCTCACCCATGCGGATTTTATGGTTTTCAGATGCAGGACGTGAGGTTTCTCGTTGAGGCCTGCTGGAGACTTCTGGATTTGCGAAGATCCTTTATTCTCGGGACTATGTTTTGGTTTATATGTTTCGCTTAGATACTTTTATCTCCATTAAATAATACAAACTGTGATGACTCCTCTTATGGGAGATTTTGGAGAATAGGTTCTATGTATTTGTGTCCCTTTGGGTTTTCTTTGGGGTTTTCCTTATTTTATCATATGTATATATTGCTATGCTCGGACCGGTTATCTTCGCGGCCGGATTTTGAGTCTTGATATTCCTATTTTTGACACTCCTTTGTATATATATAATCTCGCGTTGATTTATCCTTGTTCGTTACGTTATCGATCGGAGTGTTGCGCTTTCGAGTTGCGATTTTTGTTTACCCCTTTTTCTACAAAGGCTCTTAGTTATAATCAATCATTCATACTACTATACGTACTAAATTTTTATTTTAGAGGTCGTAATACCTTGCCATCTTTGAATTATGACTTAAGCATAAGATTCTGTATGGTAGGGTGTTTCATAGATTATTATCTTTTGTACCCTCGCCTTTATCCTTATATATTCTGTAAAAGGGGTAGGAATTATATTGGCTAATGCTTGTAATATTATTTATATATATATGTATGTATATATATGGATGTACGTTATCGAACGAAAGTAATTTTGGGAGCGGTATTGCGGTTTAAAGTTTTAACAGGCTCATATTTTAGTATTAAATAGTATAAGTGTCGTCGTAATATCCGAGCTATCAGAGTGGCGCAGTCGGAAGCGTGAGCTTTGGTAGTTAGGGTGTTATAGTACCTCCGAGAATTGAGCTTTTTGGATAGTTTATTCTAGTTGGTAGGGTGAATACCAAAGAGAGGTTGAGTAGATTAGGTGTTATTCATCAGAAAGACAATATGTTTCTACTTTGTAAAAAGGAGATAGAATCTGTTCATCATTTATTTCTTGTGTGTGAGTTTACGTGGCAGGTGTGGTATACTTGGTTAAGGTATTTTGGTAGAGCTCGGGCATTTCCTAGAACCATTAAAGAACTGTTTGAAAGTTGGACTGGCATGCCTCATAGAAAAAAGGAGCAAAAGGTGTAGCTGACTGGGTTCTTTGCAGTGATCTAGAACATCTGGTTAGAATGCAATGACAGAATTTTCAACAATAAAGGAGCCATGTTGAGTTCATACAAAGAATGATATTTTTGAGCTACAAATAGTGGAATGGCATTGATCTTTTTGGTTGTTGATGACTATATCGGAGATGACATAGGATTCATAACCTTTGTGTTCTAGTTTTTTGTTGTTTCTGGCTTGTCTGTTGCTCCACTTTAATGTGTTGAACTTTTTTTATCCAATTTTTTTTTTTGCTGAGCTGAGCGACATAGTGATAAATTTGAGAGGAAAAAAAGTGAGTTAGAGAGAAATGCAAAATCAAAACTGTGAATGAGTCTAGAAGAAAAAAAATTCGAATTAAAAGCAGGAATTAGGTTAAAATTGATTTATGTATATGTATAATTAGCATAAATCAGTAATTTTATATTCGCGTGGATTTAACTGGTTCCATGGGGCGAGTATCTATGTCCCCGTCCATTTCACGTGGTCGGGTCCACCACCCGTGGAATTTCACGGGTCCCATCTAGTCTCGAATCACGAATAACCCATTTCGACTGGTTTTTTCACCATTTCTATTGCTATAGCATTTGTTAGTTTGTGACGTGAAACTATTCTAATCACTCAGTAAATTTTTAAAAAATCCAAGATTCAAGTTATATTATTCTCATAAAGTCATATGTATTTTTATTATAATAATATTAATTGAAAATAGATGGTTAAACACTAAATGAGTTATATATATATATATATATATATATATATATATATATATATATATATATATATATATATATATAATATAACTAATATCACATTATAACTTGTGAAATCATAATATTTTTGAGAAGTGATGTATTGACAATTTAAATGTTGATAAGTCTGGACAATTTTAAAAGAAAGTAAAAATCATTAAAAAATTGCATGCTGGTCCATAAGATTTTTTTAGAAATGTGTTCCTATATAGTTTATGATTAATAACTTTGGAAGTACATATATGTTATTTATCTTAGATATTTTTTATTTGATTTATAGAGACTTATATTTTTTTCCATATCAACCATGCTAGCGACTCTATAGAGACTTTTACCATTAAATAAAATTATAGAAAAATTAAAAACAGAATTAGTTTATATTTTCATGATAATTCATTCATTCAGTTTTTAATTTGAGATAAAATTAAATTATATATTCAATTTATATTTATTGATTTATTCTAATACGTGTAATCAATAAAAAATACATTATAAAAAAATTTAGTATAATTAATGAATATAAAAGATGGGAGACAAAAATTAAGATATGTTCTTATTAAATAAATTCAAAAAAAATATTATGAAAAAGAACTTATCAATCAAGTTATACAAAAAATATTATAGAAAATTTTAAATATTAATAAACAAAGTAATAACACCCTTAAAAACTAGTCAATCAGGTATAGTTTAAATGGCATAATCTTTCTATATTTATTTAGAGATCACGGATTCGAGTCTCCCTATCTTTGATGAAAAAAAAAGTCCCTTAAAAACTGTTAATCAAAATATATACAAAATAATATAAAATAGAATCATGAAAAAAATTTGACAAAATAAAGATAAACAAAATCAAAAAATAAAAATACAAAAATTATAATTGAAGTACAAAGGAGAGAGAAAAAAAGGTATAAAATACATTCTAATTTTATATATATAAAAAGTAATAAAAGAACAATTTAAATTAAATTCATTTATTTTATTTCTTTATTCGCTATTTATTAAATAATTTAATATTTATTTTAGTCAAATCAAATAATTAATTAATTATAATTAATATTATTCATTCTAGTGGTATAACTATAACATATTGAAACCTCAAGGGTAAAATTAAAACATAGTAGCATTTACTAGCTATCTTGTAAATTTTTTTAAAATAAAAATCGTATTTATAAACCTTTAAAACACATAACTTTAATCCAATAATATTTTTTACTAAAAATAAAAATAATGTTAAATATCACATATATTTATTATTAAATTATATAAAAATAAATTTCAAAGTGTATTACTTTAATTATATTAAAATAGTTTAGATACTTTTACATGTAATTATGATAATTAACTAAGTATCATATATTTTTTAATAATTTATATTTAATAATTTATCTCTTCTAATAATGTATATAATTGGTAGTATAAATACAATTTACGCAATATATGAAATATAAAATGTACAATCTTAATAAAAAATATTTATCCTTGTATATAACGGATATATTTATATTTTATTTTACGCTATATTTATATTTTAATTTAATTTAATATAACGTGCGTACCTGAGACAAATGAATATCTATCTATGATTATATTGCTTTATTTACTAATTTTTATCAGATTTATTTATCATTTACTTTACTAATTACATATTAGCACCAAATAAATTAAATTAAAAAGTGTAATACTTTGACTAATCAAATTGAATAATAATCGATATCATGAATTAATTATAATTGGTAAAAAATGACTAAACACCAATATAATATAATGAAGGACCTAAAAATTGCAAAATAAAAATACTAAATATAGTTTAATAAAATAAATAAATAATTAACATTAGTATAAAAAATTGAATAAACCATTTCAAACAACTTTTATATAGACAGAATTCAATTTTTCTTTTTAAATATGGAAAAATATCAAAACTACTTTATTAAAAAATTATATAAAGTCTAAAAAATGACATATGATAAAGAAATTATAAAATATAGAGAGAAAAAATGATAGAAGGTAGAATATAAATATTATTTGAATATTTTAAAGGAGTGAAAGAAAAACTGAAGAATCATTCTAAAAAAACGAAAAATATGAAAACTATTAAATAGTAATGTGATTAATTTCACCTCAAATCATATACTTAATATACTAATTAATTATAATTATACTTATAGTTAATTTGGTTTAATTAATTAAATAAAATAAAAATATCCCCAAGACGTAACTATGTCTATCTGTTTTCTCATTAGTTATAATTGATTTAGGAATGAGTGTGATATATGTGTTAATTAAATTCATTAGTTGTATAATTTATTTGTTATAATTGATTTGATTAAATTTATTTGTTATAATGAATTGATTGATATAAATTATAATAAATTGTGTGATACTTAAATATTTAATCAAATTAATTAGTTGATATAATTAATTAATCGTAATAAATTAAATTTAGTGAGTTAAAAGAAATAAGATTAGAAAAACACTCTCAGAAACATATCACGTCAGCTCCATCATTAAGTGCGAAAATCCAATTTTCATATAATACAAGTGTATAACCCGTTCTATGCACATGATAAAATTGAAATTATAATTTTAAGTTGTTTTGTTAAATTTAATTTGAATTATAATTATTTGATTAATAAAAAAATAGCATGTCATGTGTTGCTCGTTTTTTCTTAATTTGGTGTTAAGTGTATCAAATCTAATATAGTTATTAATCGTTTTTATTAATCTACTCTAATGGCGAGCACGTGATGGCGCAACAGGTTTGTTCTTTTTGTTGCTGAGTGGTCTCTAGGTTTGTTCACTTATTTGGATTAAGGTTGTTTGTGGGCTTGATTGTAACAGGTAGCAGTTAGACCCTAATTATGATGAATTTCATGATCCTGTTCAGGGAAAGAGGAGAATGGCTAGATAGATTTATGAAAGTAGGTTAGGTAGTTAAATAGGTGAGTTAGGGAGTTCTTTATTGTGATTGTGTTTAGAGCTGGGTTAAATGGGTTGTGCATGTGTTTGTATTTGTGTTTGTAATATCTATTTAGTTTAATTTTTTTTATTTGAAGAAATAGAGCCCAACACACTAAAGTGAAGCATGAAGGAACAAAACACAACAAGAACCAAGACAATAAACACAGTACGAACACGATATAATCTGTTGGCATCTCCGACATTGCCATCAACAACCAAATAGATCAACACCACGCTATTCCCTGTAACTCAAAAACGATTTATTCTTGATACCCTCAACACCTGTCTCAGAGCTTTGGAATATTCTGCTATTCTATTCCAACCAAATATTCCAGATAACTGCAAAGAACCCTACCAGCCACTTCTTTTGTTCAGAGTTACGACTAGGCACTTGCGTCCAACTCTCAAACAACTCTTTGACTGTCCTCGGAAACACCCAAGCTCTATCAACACTCTTCAACCAAGCGCATCACACATGTCATGTAAACTCACAGCCAAGATACAAATGATGCACAAATTCTATTTCTTTTTTGCATAAAACACAGATCTTATCACTATGATGTATGATTCGTAGTCTACTAAGTCTCTTTTTAGTGCTCACTCTGCTGACTAAGATAAACCATGCAAATAGTTCAACCCTTGGAGGAACCAAACCTCTCCATATGGCACTAGTGAAGCTGTAACTTGTGATGTCCTCCGAGAGAGTCTCTTGCTGCAACACCTGCATAAAAGAATTAGTAGAAAAATCACATATTCTGTCAAATTTCCATATAACTATATCCTCTCTATCAAATGATAGTCTAACTAGCCGTAATCGCTCATGAACTTGATTGAGCAACTCTAGCTCCCATTGGAATAATTATCTTCTCTACTGAAAGTTTCATACCAACTCTAACCCATCCCAAAACCCACAATCCCTAATAACAGATCCTTGTTGATTTGAAACAGAGAAGAGTCTCGAAAAATAACCTTTCAACGTACCACTTTGTAATCAATCATCCTCCCAAAATCGAATACGTCTGCCATTTTCCACCTCTATAGATAAACCACTAATAATCCTTTCTCTAACCTGATGCTCTTTAACATTGAGCTGTTAAATATCTTTCCATGGGCCACTTCTTGATGGTAAAGGCTATTTTGACAACATTACAGTTGGGTTCAAATGATTACAAGAACAGACAACCTTCTTCCACAACGGGCAATTTTTCTTCGAAAAGCGTCACCACCACTTGAGCAGAAGCGACACATTTCTAATTACAGCATCCCCACCCCTAAACCTCCTAACTTTTTTGGAGCTTGCATCATCTCCCATTTCACAAGTGGTATACCGTTATTACCATCTTTTTTACTCCACAAGAACCTTCTCTGTAACTCAATTATTTTCTCTACAACTGCCTTTGGCATCTTATATAAGCTTAAGTAGTATACTGGCAAGCTATTGAGAATAGATTTTATGAGAACTAACTTACCAGCTTTGTTAAGAGACTTTGCTTTCCATAAGCTAAGCTTATCTTCCACCTTGTCTATAATCGGTTTCCAAGTCTTCACCAAGTGAGGGTTTGCACCAAGGGGGATTCCTAAATACCTGACAGGTAGAGTAGTTTCGGCATCTCCCAACAAATCACACATATTCGTAACCCATTCCAGCTCATAGTTAACCGAAATCAAGCTTGGCTTATCAAAGTTTATACTTAGCCCAGACATCAACTCAAAATAACGCAGAAGTTTCTTATAATTTACTATTCTCTTCGTTTTTTCTGTGGGTGAAATAAAATTGTTATCTGCAAATTGGAGATGCGACAACTCTATGTTGTCTCTTCCCACTAACAGTGGAGAAATACGTCCATTACTGACTGTCTCACCTTCCATCCTGTGTAAGACATCATCGACAAGAATGAACAGAAAGCGAGAGCGAGGATCTCCTTGTCTAAGACCTCTCTCCATCTTGAACGGCTTGGACGGTGACCCATTGATCAACACTGACATAGACGTTGTAGTCACATATTTCTTCAACCATGCCCTCCATCTAAGACCAAAGCCCATCTGTTGTAGCACAATATCCACAAAGCTCCATCTCACCCTGTCGTACGCTTTCTAAAAGTCCAATTTGATAATTGCCGCTTGCTTCTTGTGCAACTTTAGCCATTGCACCGTCTCACAAGCAATGAGAGCACCATTGCGTATTTTGTGACTCTTTACAAAAGCAGACTGAGTCTCTCCCACTAAGCCTGGCATCACTAGACGTATTCTTCTCACCAGTACTTTGGATATAACCTTATAGACACAACCAACCATGCTAATCGGCCTTAGGTCTGTGATCTCCTTTGCTCCCACAAATTTTGGAGCTAGTGCCACCCATGTTACATTAGCATCCGTTGGTAGCTTGGCGCTTTGAAAAATACCCAACACAGCTGTAATAAATTCTTGACCAATCTCACCCCAACATTTCTTGATGAAGTTCATATTGTGCCCGTCACTACCTGGCACTTTACTCGACTCACAATCCTACATCGCCTCTCGTACTTCCTCAAGCAATGGCATCACCTCAAGTATTACTGCCTCTTCATCATCAATCCGTTTTACCAATCCATCACGAATCCTAATCATAGGAGCAAATTCCTGCCGATATAGATCTTTATAAAATCCTGCAATTGCAACCTTTATTCTGGACTGGTTTCTCACCAATCTGCCATTAATTACAAGGGAGTCGATTCTATTGTTTCGCCTTCTAGTCGACGCCAGGTTATGGAAGTATCTAGTGTTATTGTCCATATCTTTAGCACGTTAAGATCGAGTCATCTGCTTCCAATGAATCTCTTTTCTGGCGTACCATTTTGCACAATAAATCACAAGAGGCTTCCGTTTAGGCTCCACTGTTCCGTCATAACTACTAGTACTAACCATATCATCAATCTTCTTAATCGTTTCCTCAAACCTCTTTATCTTGTTGTCCATGTCCCCAAAATTGTCCTTATTCCATCTCCTCAGCGGCACCGTTAAGGCCTTTAGCTTATTAGTGAACTAACCCTCACCCAATATCCTCCACTCATCCTTCACCATCCTCAAAGACCCTTCATGTGTAAACCAGGAATCCAGACTTCGAAATGGTCTTGGACCCGCACTAAGTCTTATATCTTCCAAAATCAACGGGCAATGATCTGATAAACCTCTAGGTCCCCCTTTCAACCGAGTATCTGGAAATTTCTCTAGCCACTCCATACTGACGAGGATCCTGTCAATACGGCTACAAGATCGACCTTGAAACCATGTGAACTTCCGATCATTTAGCGGTAAATCCACTAGCTGTAAATCTTGCAACCATTCCTTAAAATATTTCGCAGATGCCGGTAAACTAACAGCACATTTCCTTTCCTCCAACCTTAATATCTCGTTGAAGTCTCCCATAAAACAAACGAAACTTGACACATACCCACAATGTAGCTTAACTCCTCCCACATCACTATTTTCTCACTCCGCATATGTGCTCTATACACCAGGCAGAATGCACAGTTAAAGTTATTTTTTGTCAACAAACCTTCAACGCACAGCCAACCATCCCTTTTGTAACAGTTCAATCGTTTAAACAACAAATCATCCCACATTAGCAATAGACTGCCAGATGCACCTATTGATTCCACATAATCCTAACCCACACAATCGTACAACATCAAACTTAGTTACTACCTCCTTCTTAGTTTCAATCAATCCTAGCATGTTCAACCTATATTTTTTCTTCAACTCTTTCACCATACTCAACTTCCCATCCCCTCTTAGACCTCTACCATTCCAGCAACTATAGATCATTTAAAATAATTTTTACATACCTTTTTTTATTGTTTGGGCCTGCTTCTCCTAACTTTCTCCTTTTGTTTTACCATCTTTCTTTTTTCTGCAATTGCTTCATTCTGACTTTGAAAAATTGCCATAATGTCTTCTTCTTCATCATAGAAAACCGCACCAGACTTCACTGCTAACTTCAAAGTTTCCTTATTTTTAGTTAACTGTCCTTCATGCGTAAGCCACTGATCGACATTTCGGGTTGTATCTTCTTCACCTGTTTCGGAACCACCCTCCTCTGTAACCCGTTCTTTGATGTTGTCCTATCTCACATCGATCATGTTCTTCTCCCCTTTTTGTAGTTGCATCATTTCCCCCTGGTTTGTCAGGGCCGTTGTTATTGCCATCAACCCCTTCAAATGCAACCCTTGATCACACCCCTCCACATTGTTAGCTGCTACCAAACTCTCCTAAACAACACTACAAAACTGAAGTTGTTGGCTTCCATCCGGATCCTTGCAGATTTGTTCGCATGCCACTGATGATTGGATTTTTGACGGTTTAGAATTTCACAAATAAATTCTCGTTGCAAGTATAGTTTCTAAACCAATCACTAATCCTTTCATACAAAAGATTGTTTGTCACAAGTAACAAACCCCTAATTTTATAAACCGAAGTATTCAAACCTCAGGTCGTTCTCCCTAGGAATTACAATAAAGTGTCTTGTTATTGGTTGTGAGTTATTTTGGGGTTTTGATCAGAGGCATGAAAGATAAATGGCAAGAAAGTAAACTAACAACTATAAAAGACTCTTGGCAAGGTGTGAGAACTAGAAGTCCTATCCTAGTTATCCTTCTCAATTGTGATGAGAATTGTTCATTGCTACCACTTAGTTAACCCTTACTAAATAAAGGAAAGTCAAGTGGATGAATTGACTTGAGCCACAAGTCCTAGCCAACTCCCAAGGAAAGACTAGCTTTAGTGCACTCTAAACCAATTAGCAATCTCTCCAATTACCAATCAACAAAGGAATTAGATAACTCAAGTGTCACTAATTACTCTACCTAGGACAAGAGGAACAAAATCTACACTAAAACTACAAGAGACATTTCAACAAACACATAAAGTGCAATAGAAGTAATCATTATTAAATGCAAGAATTAAAGGAATCTACAACTACAAAAATAAGAGATCAACAATAGAAAAGCAAAGAAGACACATTTAGTATGAATTACCTCTTATTGAATTGGAAGAATGTAGAAGGAACACTACTAGATCTACAACAAAATATAAGAACAACATAAAGGAAATTACAACGAAAGAATAGAAGAAGATGAATGTAATAACAAAGAATTGAGAGATAGAAGTGGAAGAAAGCAAAGATTAAAACCTAGATCTAAGAACTAATCCTAATCCTAATCCTAGAGAGAAGTGAGAGCTTCTCTCTCTAGAAACTACTTCTAAAACTAAACTTAAACTAATGGTAACTAACATGTGTTTCCCTCTTCATTCCTTGGGTTAAATAGCATCAGAAATGAGTTGGATTGGGCCCACAAGGCTTTAGAATTCGCTGGCCACGTTTTGCTTTAAGTGAACCAGGTGGCAGCAACGGCGCGTGCATGTACTATGCGCGTGCGCGCCACCATATGTGTAGCAACTATGGCAAATCTTATATCGTTTCGAAGCTCCGGATGTTAGCTTTCTAACCCAACTAGAACCGCATCATTTGGACCTCTGTAGCTCAAGTTATGGTCGATTAAGTGCGAAGAGGTCGGCTTGACAACTTTCCGGTTCTTTCATTTCTTCATGAGTTCTCCAACTTTACATGCTTTTTCTTCATTCCCTTGATCCAATCTTTGCCTCCTAAACCTTAAATCACTTAACAAACATATCAAGGCATCTAATGGAATCAAGGAGAATTAGATTTAGCTATTTTAAGTCCTAAAAAGCATGTTTTCACTCTTAAGCACAATTAAAGGAGAATATACAAAACCATGCTATTTCATTGAATAAATGTGGGTAAAATGTGATAAAATCTCCAAAAATCAATACAAGATAAACCCTACAAATGGGGTTTATCAGTCACGTCTCCTCGCGGCATCATTGAACAGGTTGCACATTCCTTGACAGTTGCGTGAACGTGAACCTGTGTGGCTCCTAGCGTCCCGCGTCACACTTCATTCTCCACGGAAGATCTTGCTTGTCCAGACCTGGTCCACGTGCTGATCCCCTAACCCGGCCCACCGTCACTCGCACCCACCCACTTCGAATTGGATCCCGTGAAGAGCCCATGAGCTAGCCTCAATTCCCTAGCGCCTTCTTGTTGTATATGCCCATAGTTCAACAGCAAAGCTATTTGGCAAGTTTGCATAGGCCCATCCGAATCATGGCCCAGGAGGATGCAAGGATTGCAACATTGTTTGTGGGCCTCTTTACTTTTGAACACCCTCCCCTTATCACTCTACCTTTGGTTCCATTCCTCAATCACTTTGGACCCACTTTCCTTGTCAAAGCAATCTCCTACGGTTCTTTTCGAGTCAATCTCCCCATTAATTTCCTTAAATTTTAGGAAACCCGCTATTCATTATATATGATTCAAATTTAAATGTTCATTATTACATTCGTTCAAAAAATATCTGGTGTTACCATTCTACCCTTATCTTCCTCACCTTCCTTAGAGCGCGTCATGATTAGCTCAGCCGTCGGATCCTATACTGCCGCCATTGCTACCCTTCCCCCAGCCTATGAACTAGAGCTTTCACTCGTTGGCCTAACAATTGCATTTTCCATTAAGCATTTCTCCATATACCTCTCGTCCTACCTCCTTTACAAAGACATCGAAGCCACTAGTGCCTACAGAGATATGCACCCATTTCTGAATTACGTCAAATACACAGGTATTAATTAACACTAGACCAGCACTGAAAGATAAGGCGAATTTTGTCATATCATCACACTTGACTACTTTCCCCTAAAGACCGTCTATTGCATTGAACATCTCAGCTAACCAAACATGTAAAGGCACTCCATTATATTCTAACCAAACTCTTCTTGTCTCACTACATTCCGATTCCTCCCATCTCCATACCTTATGAAAGAATTGTAGAAAGCTATTCATTTTGAAAGTAAACGCTTCCTCCGCATTCTTCACAGTATCAAAAACTAGTAAGACTTTGTATGCTCCAAGTTCTCTGACTTCAACCACCTGGAAAAAGTTTTTGCTAATCGCTCTTTGTAGCAATTTGAAGTCAATGGCCATCATCATTCCTCCTACTAATCTCCGCAACAGCCAGTTAAAATTCTCTTTTGTTATAGAAACTTCAACCCTCTTTATCCAACCATTCCCATGCGGGTCCTTAGCAATTGTGATCTTCTTTGTTTCTTCCACTCTTACAGGACTTTTGCCTCTCTGAGGTTGCTTGCTCTCTACAGCCGCTCTTGTAGTGTCTCCTTTTTCGAAATGTCCTGCGGCAAGTTGGTGACAAAAACAGAAAAAGAATCATTTTCCAATTGTTGATACTCTTCTCGATTCCAAACTTTAGGATCCTTTGTCTGTACATTCCTAATTCTACCCCCACTTAGTGTTTCCCCCGTCACTCTCACTCTCTGACTCTCTCTCACCATACTCTCACTCTCTTACAGTTATTTAGTTTAATTTTTATTTTTAACATATGTTACAGTTAATTTTGAAATTATTTAATACACCATGTGCTAATACTAAGAGTATTTTTTAAAAAGATATATACGTAAAAATAGATATGATATGATTACAGATATACCATAAATAAATATATTAAATAAAATGTTAAACCAATATGCTTACCAGTGCATTTGTTAAAATTTTCAAATTGGAGAATAAGTATGTATTTGGTTGCTTGGTGATTACGTAGATATAATTGAGTAATTGGATTACAAATTGATCCTACAGTGTGCACTTTATTTTTTTTCTCATTTCTAAATAAAAGCAAGAATTAAGAGAAATAAGTAGTAATATATCATAAAAAAAAAAGATAAAAGATTTTGAATATGAATAGATAATTGTTACAAAACAAAATCTCGTTGTGAAATATTAAAATTTCACATGCTACAACTTACGAAGATCAACCACAATATAATGGCCACTTCTCCCTATTTTTGACAATGATATATATAAGCTCTTCTTTTCCGGTCAAGAATCTAATAACATCTAATTGAAAAAAAACTGAATTAAAAGTATTAAATTAAGGACAAATAAATGAATAATATAATAAATTACTTATAAATTAAAGAGATTTTATCAATTTATTTTATACTAAACGATAAAACTAACATGTATTAATAAAAGGATATACCTTTAAAAAAGGCACAATATAATTTCAAACATTTGCATAAATTAAATATTAAAATTTGCCAACGAGCTATAGCTCAAACGACATAATCTCCCCATACTCACGTAGAGGTCGTGGGTTCGAGTCTCTTTATCTTTTGGTTAAAAAAATGTTAAAATTTATGTTATCGAAAAAATGATGCTATTATATAATTTCTTGGCAAAAATTAAAAAAATAATTTTGTGTAGGTTAGTACAAACTAACTATGTACCAAATATGTTAGACTGTTCATTTTGTTTGTTTCAATATATCAGCATGAGTAAGAAAATTGAAATGATTGTCAAAAATTTTAAGATCATCAACCGTATTTACTATACGTGACTCCTTCTTAAAAGTTATTCTACACATGTGTGCAGTTGTAAGATAAATTTTGCTTGATTCTTCAATCACAAAATTTGAGAAGAGATAGACTCTCCCCTAGATCAGTTCATTCTCAAACATCTTTGCTAAATAACTCTTGATTGAATAATGAATTTTATCACACTATAAAATAAATTAAATATAAAAGTTATTAGCACTTATAAAGCTATTAAAAATATTTATAAATTGGACCTAGCATCACTTGAAAAAATCATGAAAAATAATTAACGAACTTCGTTATCCATTAGAACCATTTCTATATAAGATGTCTTACTCTCGTCAAATTTAAATTAGACTTTTCAGAATCTTATAATTTTTGCCATTATTTTTCAAACTTATAATATCACATATATTAATTATTTTTTGATTTTTTGATTATTAATGGAATAATAAAATCATTAAATGATCGTAGACTGAAAAAAAATATTCATAATCAGAAATTATAGTAATGTCCTTATTTATGTATATGTGTATATTAATGGAATAATCAAAACTTATATTAATGATTTTATTAAATTTTGAGTCTTCATAAATTATAGTAATGTCCTTATTTATGTATATGTATATTAATTGTTTAGTTAATAGTTTTTTTATTCTCAGAATATATTTATTTTGTTAAATAATTTTAAATATTTTTTATTTAGTTTATACATATATATTAATTACACACAAATATATTTAAGTCGCATATAATAATTATTTTTTATATAATTTTTTTTAGCCTACAATCATTTAGTAATTTTTTATTATTAAAGTCATCGTATAGGTAATGTTCATAAATTACAGTAATTTCTTTATTTATGTTATTTATATATTAATTTTGTTAAATAATTCTAAATATTTTTTATATGTATGCATACATATATATTAACTATACATAAAAATATTTAAATCACATATATTAATTATTTTTTTGTTATGATTATTCTTTGTATATATATGATTATTTTTTATTCTACAATCATGCAATAATTTTTTATTTTTTATATCTATGTATATTTGCCAATCTTCATTTATATACATGATTAATTTTTTTTAAATAGTGATGTTTTAATTTTTTTTTTCTTTTATGTATCTTCGTATGTTAACAAAAAAAGTAAAATCACATATTGTGACTCTTTTTTTTACCACGTCGTCTTAATGTTAATTAATCAATCTTGTGTAATTAAACTTTTAATCACTCTGATCTATTGATAAATTACACTTCTATTAATAATTACATTACTAATTTGAAATACAAAAAAAAAGAAAAAACGGTATTACATATATCCAAGAAAGGAAATAAAAAACTTAAAAATTGGAAAAAAAGAAATTTTATATTAACAAATTTTAAAAAAAAACATATTCAAGAAGAATAGTGGTAATATATAAATTGAGGCAACAATTTAAATTTTTCTAAAACTAATTTAATCAAATACCAATATTAGAATTAAATTACGTAAATAATATTTAATCTATTCTAATCTTTAGACACGTATATATTAGAGTCATTATCGTAACGACAACTAACTGAAACAACATCATAAGTTCGAACATTTAGAATTCGTGTAAATTCAGATCATCCCCTTGTTAAATAAGTTTCATCATCCGCTATTCATGCAATGCGGCAAGGTATAGAATTACCACACTGAGAAACTAAACTGACCTTTATTCCCTTAATGCATTGTATTGATGCAAAAGAAGGCCGGTAATTTTTGAAAAAAAATCACAATATGTTATAAAATTAGTTTAATTAAGAAAAGGTTAAAATAAGAAATTTTGAATATATTACCAATCGTTGAAATTGCATCTCTGAGTTTGACATGAATTTACCAAAACTGAATTTAAACTGAGAAAATTCAATCCCATTATGTGTTCCACTTCAAATATTTTCGAGTAGACGTAAAAAGCATGGAGGGGATGGAATTTGAACTTGACCTACAAAGCTTCGTGGAAACAATTCCTCAATCAAAAATTGAACTTCTCCCAAGAAAACTAACTTTATTCACATTCCATTAGGTTGGTCAGAATATGTGAGTAGATCCAATCACATCCTTCGATAAAATAGAGTTTACTGCCTATTCGTTCGACGTTTACATCTATATAATTAGAACCTGAATTAGTGAATACAACTTGAGATGATATTTGATGGATGTGGTGCATTGTAAACGATTGCAGCAAAAAACAATCACATTAAAATATTAGATGAAAAGAATAAGTTGGATTAAGAACAATCGTTAAATTATCAAAAGAATGATATAATAGAATAAGTATATAAAAAATACCATAAAAAATTATAAATTGTACATTAAAAATATCAACTTCGATGAAAAACGAAGAATATATTTTTATTCTAGAAAGTAGTCAAGAAAGAATAATAAATTAAAAAATGAGTTGACTCTCATATCTAGACTCACGAACCAGAAAAAATACTATATATAATCTTTATTAGAACAAAAATAATTATATAAATTAGTTATTATTAAGTTAATTTTTTATTATTTACGTTATACATGATATATTTGTCGTGATTGAATAAGCAATTATCGTATCATATATATTTTTATCATGATTAGAATCATAAATTTTTGTTTTAAATTTGTAAGGTAGATATCAATATCAACTTACCGAAAATTACGATTAGTTTAAAATTATATTATATTATAATGATTGAAAATTAAAATTAGTGACAATTAACATAATTTTGTAGAAAATAAAATATAGCAACTAAAACTAAATTTGTTAACTAATTGAAGGTAGGTAGATAATATTTGACAATTATTTTAGCATTTAATTATTGATATCATCGTCATCATTAATTGATATCAATATAAATGGGTCATCATTAACATAACAACTTACCACTAATAAAATTACTGTATAATAAATGAGAATTAGAATTGTATCAATATAATTAAAATAATTAAAAATATTTTTGATTGATAATAAAGATATTTTTATATAATTATAATAAAGATATTTTTCTAAATTAGTATAATTATGCATTATTCATTAAATACTAATTGCAATATAATTTTAATATTGTAATATAATTATAATAAAGATATTTTTCTAAAATAAATTTAGAAAAGAGAATAGTACTTTTATTTTGGAGAAAAAATAAATTTATAAGAAATTGACACCTCAATTTTCATTAGTTGATAATGTATTAAATATTAATTTTATATAATTATAATAAAAATATTTTTCTAAATTAATATAATCATGCATTATTTATTAAATTCTAATTGTAATATAATTATAATAAAGATATTTTTCTAAAATAAATTTAGAAAAAAGAATAGTATTTTTATTTTGGAGAAAAAATAAATTCATGAGGAATTGACACCACATTTAATTTTCATTAATTTAAAAAAAAATCAATTTTAGTATATTAAATAGATAAATAATTTCAATTAAATTGTGAAAAATTAATTAAAATAAAAATGATAGGCTTACACCATTAATAATTATATACCATATTTAAAAATATAACACATTAATAAAAATAAACTTTAAGATATTATCTAAATTTTATTTAATTAAGCATAACAACAATAAAAAAACACATTATACATGTTAAGACATTACATATTTTGGCTTATTAGATTTAAAAAAATTCCAATAAAAAAATTATAATTTTGTACACGTGAAGATCGAAAATTTTGTGCATTTGAATTGAAAAAAAAAATTTATGAATAATTGACAAAGAACTTACATTAAATTTATTTGGATCTATTTTTCTATCGAATTGATAAGAATATAATGAAAAATAAAGTAACAAAATACAAGAGTATAACTGAATATCTTATTTATTTTGATTGAGTTTTTGTCATAATATTATAATATCATTTTATTCAATGAGTTATACAAGTGACAGTATTTAATTAGTTTTTTTTTTTTTTAATGATATGATCTCTCTTTAGTTTTATTTTAAATATTGTATCTAATATAAATTTTATTTTTAAATAAATTTAGTTATTGTAGAGGTCAAAATCATAAAAAAAATCTTATTGAATTTGTTCTAAGTAAAGCAAGAAACATTTAGGGGCAATATCATGAAAGATGTCTTTCTATTATTAGATTTTAAAATTATTAATTTAAATTTAAAGTTTAAACTTTTAAAAATTTTGAAAATTTTAAGAGATCACAGTTGTGGTAGTAATAATTATTTTATTTTAAATTTTTATTAATCATGGTTGTTTGATTGTATGAACTTAATCTAAATTTTAAATCTTATTAATTATTATTAAATGAATTTACGTTTTTATAAATTAACTTTTTAAAAAAAATAATAAAATTCAAAAATTTTTGAATTAAATAATTTTTAAAATGTAATATTTAAATGATCTATGATTTAAATTAAAAAATTTTAAAATTTTAATACTACAACAAACTATACTAATCTTTTACTTTTTAAATCGATCCGAACTGTATTATAAAATGATTTATTTTGTTGAAAAAAAAAAGATAGTTACAAATGGGTCTTTTGTATGCACGGCCAATGTGATATGTTTAAGAAAATTTACATGCTTATCTTCTGAACAAATGAAATACTTTATAACTATCTCATTTTTTATAACAATGAGATAAATAATAAAAAAACATAAATATGTAAATATTATATTTATTTTATTTATTTATAAGAAAATTCATACAGGTATTATAACTTTAATTTTAAAAATCTATATTTTTCAAAAGTCAACCATGACAAGCCACTCTTAAAAAAAATTAATTTACCAAATTCAAGGATGGATTTAAAAATATTATTATGGGCCAATAATACATATAGTATTAAAAATTATGGAAAAAAATTATATAATATAAAATGTATTACAAATATATGAATAGAGAATATATTTTAAAATATAAAAAATATGTGTGTATTTTTTACTAACGAAGTAATCAATTTTTCGTATTATAAAATTCATTGATAATAGAATTTGTGTCAAATTTTTCAACATTTTTTTTCAATATAATTTAAAGACAATTAGTAAGAAATTTATCTTTTATTTTATTTCTGAGTTATTTTTCACAATATTCATAGTTGAAAAAGATCTCTTTGTTGTAGTAGTTAAAACAAAGAGAATTAATATCAAATGAATAAAAAAAGACGGCCACAACAAGAAAAAGAATTCACTTTATGAGATTCGAAAATTTTTATTTAATTAAAAAATATTAGTAATAATATTTTTTTCAATTTTTTTAATATTGTTACTTACTTTTTAGATATTAAAAATTATTAATATTTAAATTGGACTGGACTTTTATTTATACTAAATTAAATTCTAAATAATTTTTTAAAATATACATAATAACTTATTAGTTATTACTATTAAGTTTTTCTAAATAAAATTGGGACAAGGCCTCCACTCGTCCTCCTTATGTCCGTCTCTGAGTTCAAACCTACCTTTAATATGTTGCAAGAAGATCATATATTACACTTAATTTATTTATAATTTAATTTATTAAACATATATATTGCCCGTTTTTAAAAATTAACAAAAACTTTACAATTAAATAAAATATTTAATTAATTTTAACTAAGTTGTTATAATCGTTTTTCACATCACTTGCTTCTTCTTCTTTTTTCTTTTTCGTGTTTCTCCTTTTTCTTTGCGTTCTTTTTCTTTTTCTTCTTCCTCCTCTTCCTCATCCTCCTCATCTTCCTCCCACCCCCTAATGTTACTACTTCTTCTTCTCCTCCTACTCCTTTTTTCTCATCTTTCTCTTTCATTATCATTGTCGTTATCATCACACACCATCACCTCCTCCTCCTTCTTCTCTCTCTTTTCTCATTTAAATTTTTTCGATCTCCTCCTTTCTTTCTCTCTTCTTCTTCCTCCTCCTCCACCACCACCATCATCATCACCATCATCATCATCATCGTCGTTATCATTATCGTTATTGTCATCATCATCCTCTTCTCTTTATACGTATAATAGTTCTAATTTAAAATGCATCAAAATTACTTAATGATGATGACATAGAAATCAACTCAGCTTAAAAGAAGCAAAGACCAATAGGGCACCTTATTTAAATCTAGAATGCACCGAAATTACTTAATCATGCCGACATACAAGCAAACTAAGTTCAAAATAAACACACAAACTAAATTCAATCATCCACAAAAATATATGTATGTAAATTTTTAAAGCCAAAAAAATCATCAATATGACTTAAATGACACTAGAAGTACTATAATTATCTTGCATAAATTAATTACACTAAATTCAAGTCAATGAGATCAAGTGTACCTTATTTAAATCTAGCGAAATTACTAACAATGACGACACATAAACAAATTCAGTTTAAAACAAGCACAGACTAAGTGCATCTTATTTAAATCCAGAATGCACCGAAATTACTTAATGATAACGATACACAAACAAACTCAGTTCAAAATAAGCACGGACCAAGTGCTCCTTATTTAAATCCAGAATGCACCGAAATTACTTAATGATGAAAACACACAAACAAACTCAATTCAAAATAAGCACAGACCAAGTATATCTGTAAAACTCGGTCTAACCGTAATTAATTAAATAATAAATTAAATAGGAGCGAATATAGTTAAAAGATTTGGCAATTAGAATTTGATAATTTAAATATGATATTTGGATTCATTGAATTTTTCTTAGTCGGAAACATATTTTTGCGTAAAAATGCGCACTGGAATTTTGACCGGCAGTACCGACTGAGATCTGTCTGATACTGCAGTTGAGAAAATTGATTATAAGTAAATAAGGTTAAGAAATGAGGAATTATAATTAGGAAAGGTAGAAATATTTAAAATGCGATTTAAAGCGCTAATCTTAAGGGTTTTGGCCCAAAATTGGGCCAACGGACAAAAATAAGTAAACCGGGCCTAAGTGGACCCAAGACCCAACATATATAAACATTAGTTATAAGCATTTCAGCTCATTCACCCTAAAAATGAGGAAAGAGGCGCTGAATTGAGAATAGAGAAGAGAAGAGAGAAAACCTAACTCTCTTTGATCTTCAAATCACCATAACTTGAGCTACGAAGCTCCGATTGAGGAGCCGTTTGCAGCCACGCATCGCTCTTCTCATCCTCTACAATTATATCTAAGTTTTGTGGTGAGTAATCTACTGTCCTCTTTCCAGATTTTATTTTTCTCTTTAAATTTGAATTTAGTTTAGATTTTAAGGAAATCTTGTAATTTTGGTTGTTTAGAAGTGCTCTAGTATGAACCATGGGTGATATTTATCACAAACTTCAGTGGGTTAAGGTAAAAAGTGCTCAAACCCTTGTGATTTATCATTTTTATGAACTCTAGATTAATGTATATATGTGAAATTGGTTATGTTAGTGTATTTGGTGATTTTGGTGCACAATTGGGAGTTTGGTATTGCTTGAGGAGCTTTGGTGAGGTTTGGAGCTAAAGTTAGTGGAGACTTTCAAAGAAGAGGCTCAATTGGTTTGGCTACAAGAGGTACGGTTTAAGTTTCATTTAAGTACTATATGGTGTGATGAGAATTCCTAGGCTAGATACCCCTAGGAATAAGTTTGGATTGTGTAAATAGTTGGTGCTAATATGCATAATTGATATGTAATATGAATTAATGATTGAATTGAGGATTGTGTGGCCTTGTATGTTTGGTATGTTGAGAATTTGATAAATTAGATAATAAATGTTGATTTATGGAATATGCATTCAAATTGTGAGTTTGGATCGGAGGCCAGAAAGAGGTAAGAAAGGTAAGTTGATGTGTGTATTGTGTGATTATATAAGTGATTGGATAGATTTTAGATATTGAATGTGTGAACAATTGGTTTGGTTATTGAATAATAAGGTTTGAGGAATTGAAATGTGAAATTTGATGGTTGTGGGTGAAATTGTGTAGGTGAGGTAGATTTGATTTTGGTTGAGGTAAATTATGTGGTCATATGTGTGATTATGAATATTGATGTTTTGATGGTATGAAGAATGAGAGATATGCATGCTTGATATATGTTTGATGATTGGTTGAGGTTGAGTAGTAGATGAAACCATGTTAATGGTGAGAATGATATCGATTGTATATGTTGATGGTTGATTGGAAATGATATTGTTGGAAATTAGGATGAATATGTGATATTGTGTTTGAAATTGAGGTAATTGATTGAGATTGGTTAAAATGGTGGATTAGTGACTTGTGTTTTGATAAAAGGGGTAATGTATAAGTTGAGGAGGCTTGAGGTTGATTTTAGTATGTTTTGGTTGATTTTGAAAAGGGTTGGAATTGGTTTGTTTTGAAAATGGCACTTTGTGGTTTTATATGAAAATGTGGTTTTTGGGCATACATTGACGGAGCATAACTTAGGCTCCGGATCCCCGATTTGTGCCAAATTTATTCAGAAATAAAATTGGATCCAGAATGTTTATGCCGTTCGAAGAACGAGCGAAAAATGATTTAAAACGGAGAAGTTATGCCCGTCGAAAAATTGGGGTTTGAAACTGGGAATTCTGCAGTTTTTAACTTAGAAAAAAATTTTGGTAGAACACGTACCCACGCGTAGGCGTGGCCGACGCGCACGCGTTGTTTTCAGATTTTTACCACCCACGCATACACGTCGATGTGCTGCACCAATTACCCAGCATTCTTCCCGAGAGTTGTGCGAGAAATGTGCCAGTTTTGTGCATGGGGCACAAACCACACCCACGCGTACGCGTGGCTGACGCATAGGTGTCACCTGGCTATTTTCCATTCACGCGTGCGCGTGGGCGACACATATGCGTCGATGAACTTTGTGGCTTTCCATGCGTGCACGTGGGGGACGCGTACGCGTGATCTGATTTTCATTCTAAAGTTGATTTTTGAGTTTTCAAAGCCAAATTTTATACTTCTAAGCCTCCGATCTCACCCCTTGTATCTTAAATCATTATGATATACCTAGCAATGAGAAAGGAGCTAGGGGATGTGGTAACTTGTGAATGAAGAAAGGGAAAAATTTATGATCAATGACGATCAAATATGATTATATGAGATACGAAGGATGGCGGTGGAAGGGCTGTATTTGTTAAAAAATGGCTGGTTCTGGATTGAACTATGAGTCGGATGGCTAAGTTATTGCTGAGTTACGGCAGAGCCATTATTGATTTATGGCTGAGTATGATTGCATATATGCGTATTGAATGAAATGTGAATGTTGCACTTCCACTACCTGAGATACAAGTTTCCTTGGGTGAAAGCAGTGGCTAGCCACCACGTGCTCTAGGTGAAGACTCGATACTCTACTGGCCCTATGTCGTAAGTGTGGATGGACACTGTGAAAGTTCCGAATGAGCTCGCCCTCATGGATAAACACCAGTGTGGGTGTTGTATGATTATGATTATGATCATGATTTTGATCGAGAATAACTCGAGTTGGGATGCACAACAGAGGGCCAGTCCAATGGTTAGCTACCAGGACTTGTCGGGTTGGCTATATAACCGACAGATGATATCATCAACCATAGGGCAGGCATACATCATTTGCATATGTTTGACTTGTTTGGGTTTGTCTATTTGTTTTGGATTGCTATATCATATATGCTATGTTTTCTGATTCTATGCTACTTGTTCTACTTGTACCTTAATTGTGTATTACTTGCCTGTATTGCTTGTATTTGTACAACTGAGAGGCCCCTCATGCTGGTGTCAGTGGACACTGAGGGCTGTTCTTGAGGAGATGACTTGATGATGTGATTGAATCATGATGATGATTATTGAATGAGATAATTTTTGAGCTCCCTGGGTAGATGCAGTGAAGTGAATTCATTTGCTCCAGGTGAGGATATGATGTATTGATATAGTAATGCTAAGGCAGTATAACTAGTGATAGTTTTGTTTATAATTCTGGTCCTGGTTTGTTGGAGAATTAGCAAGTTGAGAAGCATGAGAAAAATGAATTAGATTTAGCATTCCCTTATGACAGTTGCCTATTTATGGATCAGCGAGATCATAGGGTGAATGTTTGGTGAAAAGAAGTTTAGGATGCTTAGTGAGTTTTTATTGCAGTGCATTGTATTTATTTGACATTTTTACCGTACTGGGAACCCATGGATCGGGGGTTCTCATCCCGTATATATCTCTTATTTTTCAGATACAGGTCCAGGCGCTCAGAATTGAGTTGTGGTTCGTCTGAGAGACGGCGAAGATCTTTATATTCTCCACTTTATATTTTGCTTAGAATCTCTCCACCCATATTTTGAAAAGCTTTATTATGTATTGAACTCTTTTGAAATTGCCTATAGAGGCACTTATGTTTCTTTTGGGAGAGATTAGGAGGTTCTGTTGTCAATTACTTTCATTCTGTACCGTAACCGGCCTAAACTTCGCGGGTCGCAACTAGTGGCTATTTACTAATGTTATATATATATATATATATATATATATATATATATACTGTTGTCTATCTCTTAATCTCCTTTATGCCTCTATCCTTATATCGCTTTCAGCTTCACGCTTTAACTTTTGGTTATCGATACGTGAGTGATACGTCTTCGTGATTTTATTTTTACCCTTTTCAGGCTTCTCGATTAATACTCTTTTCAATTATATTTATATTTATGTATTAAAAATCCACCTGAGAGTCGTACCACTGTAATATTATTGACTTATGACTCGAGCATAAGGATGTGAATATTAGGGTGTTACAACATCTTATTTAAATTCAGAATGCATCGAAATTTCGGTGTTATTTTCTGATAGGGTAAAGTACTAAATTGCCCCCCTCGTTTGGACGTAATCCTGTTTTGGTTCTTAAGGTTTAAAGTGTCCTCTTTGAATTAAAAAAAGTTTCATTTAGCTTCAATATAGTCCTACCGTGAGGTCAAAGTTAAATAAATAACGGAATGTCCTACATGACAACAGTATAAGAACAAGGTCGATAATCTGAAGAACAAGTACAAGCTCCAGAGGCACAAAATCAACCGTGGATGCATCAATACTTATTTATCATTCTTAGAATGATAAATAATAAGAATGATAAATAAATGTATTGATGCATCCACGGTTGATTTTGTATATCTGGAGCTTCTACTTGTCCTCCAGATTATCGATATTGTTCTTGCACTGCTATTATGTAGGACATTCCGTTAATTATTTAACTTTGACCTCACGGTGGGACTATATTGAAGCTAAATGAAACTTTTTTGGATTCAAATAGGACACTTTAAACCTTAAGGACCAAAACAGGATTACGTCCAAACGTAGAGGACCAATTTAGTACTTTACCCTTTTTTGATAAATTCTGCAAACTCAAAACTACTCCTCCTCCTTCTTCTTCTTTTTCTTTTTTTGTTTATTTTCTTCTTGTTTTATCTTGTCATGATTCTTCTTGTTTTACTTTCTTAATAAGAATAAAAACAAAACAAAAAATAAAGAAGAAGGAGAAACACATAATGTTGCAAAATCACTAGGAAGAGGGGAAAGAAAAGAAAAAAATACAGCAACAACAACAACGAAAGAACGATAATGAAAAAAAAAAACATAAAGAAGAAAAACGAACATTAACATCAATGTGATAGTTAAAGCGTGTATTTATGCTCTCATAGTCTCACTAATAAAATTAATTTTTGTTGAATTTAGACTAAATTAAAAATTTGAATGTGTAGTAACAAGACTCTTCAAAAAATTATCTTTCAAAAAACTAATATATTTAAAAAGTAAAAATTTTACTAAATTGGCCCTTAAGCAAGAAGATGGTTATTATGTCCAAAGTGTCCCCTTTAATTTTGCCTCTCCCTACCTCGGCTTCAAATGTCATGTGTTGATGTATTCACTTTCCAGGCAATTGATGATCGATCCTGTTATTGGAAAAGTTGTGGCTACTGTAACAATAAGTTCGTGAAAGGTGATTTGGTTCTCGGAGTATTCACTTGGGCTGAGTACTGCGTAGTGAAAGAAAGAACCATACCGAGAAAATTAGAGCCCTCCGAATTTCCACTCACTTATCATCTTGGGGTTCTAGGTAAGCTTTTTATTTATTAATTACATGGCTCATGGTTATTGCATGGATACTTCGCTATTATAGAGATGCCCAAGCACTTTGTGCTATACTTACCCATACAAAATTACACAATTGGCTACACATTTTAATTAATTATTAATTGATTTTTTAATTAATTAAAGCAAAGTAAATCATGCCCTGTGAAAAAAAAAAAAAATTGGAAGAGTAATATCATGTTTTTCTCCCCTAAAATATGTGTCATCATCGTCGTATATTGGAAGAGTATATTGGAATCGTTATATGGAAAATCTAACTTCATATTCACCCAACACTTTAAATTGAATGTCCCGTAAACATACATTTATAAATATATGAAGATGGATCAATCCCATATATAAAGAATGATATTAGTAAAGTGAAAAGTGCAAAGTCTAATTATTTTCAAATTAAGATATAGTGAAATTTACACGTGATGAAAGTTATAATTTTATGAGAAACTTTTAAGTTTTAAAGTGTTTTAAGATCAACATTCTTACTATGATAAATTAATTGTCTTTCGTATTAGTATTATATGCTTGTTATTATTTTTAATTTAAATTTTAAAAATATTAGTCAAATAAAATTTTAAATTTTAAATTTTAAATCACATTTAAATCTTAAAATGCTAAACTCTAAAATAAAAACTAATATCAGCCAAAATAAATAACATCATAAGAGTATTTATTTACTTAGAACATACACAAGATTTAAAATTCAATGGTAATTAATTTTATAATTTTTTATTTTATCAGTACTGAAAATTTTTCAAGATTAATTTATAGCATGTGTGATGATACTGTAGGTTCCACTATTTCACTTTATTTTTTTAAGAGACATTTATACTTTTCAAAAGAATAAATATTTCGTTTTATTTTTGGTAAATTAAAAAGTTCATGTATGTATTTGTGTTTGTAATTTTTTAAAGTTAAGGTACTCTTAAAAGCACCTAATATTGTGTTTGTTTACAGTGATAGAACACCGAGATAGTAATACGGAGACACAAAATCGTATTTGATAGATAAGACATGAATAAAGACATTATATCCAAAGACACTAAATTATTGTATTTTGCAAGGTTTTGAAAATCGAACTGGTCATCAAACCATTTTTGTCACTGATTTACTGATTTATTGGACTAACCTGTTTAACTATGATTCAACCGAAAAAACCGTTTTATAATAAAATAATAAATAAATTATATATAAACACTTTAAAATATAATTATAAATAAAAACACTCTAAAGAATCATTGTCCAAGGTTTCTAATTTGATGACAAACAACTGAATACTGTTAAAAAGTTTTTCTATGATGCTTCTCCTCCTTCATTTACGGTCGGAAGCGAAGATAGCCTCGCTGAGTTAAAAGTTGCTTCCCTGTCTCCAACTATATCAAATTGTAACCAAATTTTAGAATAAACAAGAAATAAAAATACATAAATTAAGATAAAAGCTTCAATTTTAGTAAAAACGGAAGCTTCAATAAACAAACTATGTCATAACAGATATGCAAATAAAAAGAGCAACTAATTTTGAAAAAAAAATGAATATATGATTACATGAAATGAAGTGAGGAAATAATTGAACTGAAACATGTCTAGTAAACTCTTGGAAACCAAAAAAGATCAGTAGTTACATTCAAAGAATTAAAAGAAAGAAGAACACATGAAGAATTCAAAATAAAATCACATAGAAATATGCTTGGTTTAGTAATTTATTCTTGCCATTCAAGTCTCAACTACTCAATATTGAATCCTACCTCAACTTTCTTTAGATAATGTACAAATCATGCTTTTAAAAATCTTTTAATTCAATAATACATACTTAATACTTCTTCCACCTTGTGGCTCCCTTTCTACCAACTTGGCCATCATAACACATGTTTGCTCTTAATTGCTCTCAGCATTGACACCAAGGAACCAAAAATATCAAAGCATTCTGTTGCTAACCAATATTTCATCCTAGCCATAAATATTACTACAACACTACCTACAGCACAATAAATGCATCAAAGGTCAACAATTCAACAACAACATTGAAGCGTACGAATAGAGACATATACTGAGGTATAAACTAGAATCATATTTAATCATAGAGGAGTGACAATAGTTTATCAGTGTCACTCTTTGATAAGCCATTCTTAGGAGTAATCTGCAGCTTGGGACAATTGAAGGGATACCCAGGTAAGCATCTATAAAGAGAAAGACACAGAAGGGCCATTTTAATATCAATTCACAATAAAAAAATAAAAAATAAACAAAATTAATAACAAAAGCTATCTTAAATCCTGTTGAAGGTCAAACCATTAACATCTACATATGAATTGATAACTGGTGCACGAAATTGTGATCTCAATGGCGCCAACAACTTGGTACGCACAATTGTAATATCACTCTTTTTCACAATTTCGCACAACTAACCAGCAAGTGCACTGGGTCGTCCAAGTAATACCTTACGTGACTAAGGGTCGATCCCACGAAGATTGTCGGCTTGGAGCAAGCTATGGTCACCTTGTAAATCTCAGTCAGGTGGATTCAAATGGTTATAATGGTTTTCGAATATAAAGATAAATAAAGCATAAAATAGAGATAGAGATACTTATGTAATTCATTGGTGGGAATTCCAGATAAGTGCATGAAGATAATGTGTTCCTTCTAAATCTTTGCTTTCCTACTGCTTTCATCCAATCATTCTTACTCCTTTCCATGGCAAGCTGTATGTAGGGCATCACTGTTGTCAATAGCTACTTCCCATCCTCTCAGTGAAAATGGTCCAAGTGCGTTGTCACAGCACGGCTAATCATCTGTCGGTTCTCGATCATGTTGGAATAGAATCCAATGATTCTTTTACGTCTGTCATTACACCCAACACTCGCGAGTTTGAAGCCCGTCACAGTCATCCCATCTCAGATCCTACTTGGAATACCACAAACAAGGTTTAGACTTTCCGGATCTTAGGAATGACCGCCAATAATTCTAGCTTATACCACAAAGACTCTGATCTTTCGGAATGGAGGCTAAGAGATACGCGCTCAATCTAAGGTAGAACGAAAGTGGTTGTCAGGCACACGTTCATAGGTGAGAATGATGATGAGTGTCACGGATCATCACATTCATCATGTTAAAGTGCAGCGAATATCTTAGAATAAGAACAAGCTGAATTGAATAGAAGAATAATAGTAATTGCATTAATACTCGAGGAACAGCAGAGCTCCACACCTTAATCTATGGTGTGTAGAAACTCCACCGTTGAAAATACATAAGAACAAGGTCTAGGCATGGCCGAATGGCCAGCCTCCCCCAAATGATACGTGAATGCGAAAAATAGGGAATAAGACCAAATGGTCTCTGAGAGACCCTTAATACAATAGTAAAAAGTTCTATTTATACTCAACTAGCTACTAGGGTTATAGAGATAAGTAATTGATGTAGAAATCTACTTCCGGGGCCTACTTGGTGTGTGCTTGGGCTGAGTTTGAGCTTTACACGTGCAAAGGCTTCTCTTGGAGTTAAACGCCAAGTTGTAACTTTTTTTTGGCGTTTAACTCTGGTTTGTGATGTGTTTCTGGTGTTTTACTCCAGAATGCAGCATGGAACTGGCGTTGAACGCCAATTTATGTCATCTAAACTCAAATAAAGTATAGACTATTATATATTTCTGGAAAGCCCTGGATGTCTACTTTTCAATGCAATTGAGATCGTGCCATTTGAAGTTCTGTATCTCCAAAAAATCTATTTTGAGTGCAGGGAGGTCAGAATCCAACAGCATATGTAGTCCTTTTTCAGCCTCCTATCAGATTTTTGCTGAGGTCCCTCAATTTCAGCCAGAAAATACCTGAAATCACAGAAAAATGCACAAACTCATAGTAAAGTCCAGAAATATGAATTTTGCATAGAAACTAATAAAAACATCCCTAAAAGTAGCTAGATCTTACTAAAAACTACCTAAAAATAATTCCAAAAAGCGTATAAATTATCCGCTCATCAACAACAAAGGTGCAAAAGATGATAATGCAGTAATTAAATAATCAATTATCACAAGATCTTCAATAATCAGCGAAATCACGACACACAAAATAGGAACATAGCAGAACCAGGGTCATCAGTAATCAAATAATCATTTAAAAAATTAACACAAAACATTCAAATAATCAGTAATAAAATAATCATTAAATAGGGCATAAAAAAATGCAGAAGAATTGAGCAGTGAACTGACCTTTGAAGTCTGGGGCTCTGGGGTTTGACGAACAGACGACAGCAGTGGATCGACGGACAAACGAACGGCGGCTAAGGCTAGGGTTTTTAACTTTTTCTTTGGTTGAGAGGCCTTGACGTTCAGTTGAGTTCTGGAGAGTGAAGAAGAAGAGAATGGGGCAAGGGGCTCTCAGCGCTACCAAAGCTTTATTTTCTATTTGTTATAAACGAAACGGCGACGAGACGACAGCGCGCAGGACAAAGACGATGGAGGATAAACGCCAAGCGAGTAAGAAGAGAGAAGCCTCGGACAACCACGGACGACAGCAATGGGTCACTCACTCCGTTCGGCGACTGTGGAGGGGTAGCTAGGGTTTTCTTTCTTTGATCTGTGGAGAATGAAGGAAGGAAAGTTAGCAATGAAAAGGGGAGGGGCACAGGACAGAGCAACGCGTTTTTCGTTTGCCCCTTATTCAAAAAACTGGCTGGATCATGGTTCGGTTCGACCGACCAGTTCTTGGCCGGTTCGACGATTCAATTGCGATTTTTGAAATTGGCGGTCTTAACATTTGTTCGAGTCGTTTTTTGTAGCAGTTCACGGTTCAACCACTTCGATCGGCCGGTCCAAATCGGTTTTTAGAACATTGGTATTTTGTGTTCATCCTAACAGGAATGACACAAAGATATCAACATAGGACACAACTTATTTTTTATTTTTCTTTCATTATTCTTGTTAATTTTTCATAATTATATTTTTTATTATTATATTTTTCTTCTCAAATTTTTTTGAATGAAAACAAAATGAGAATAAAATAGATTTTCATAATTTATTCTATTTTATCACTAAATAGAATACAAGAATACTAAATTTTGTGTCTCTGTCATTTATGCCTTGGTCTCAATGTCTTGTCTTGTCTTGTTCTCAAAAACAAACGTAACCTAAGAATTTTTTTTAAGTTAGCTTGTGCTTATCACAAAACTAAAATGTCTAATATAACCTCGTACATTAATTAATATTTAAATTTAATTCTTACATTACTGTCTATTATGATATTTTAAATTTTAAAAGTTAGTTTACGAAATACACTTGTTATTCCTTATGCTTACTAAAAAATATTTTTAATTTAATTTACTAAATACATATGCTACAATTTTTAAAAAGCTAGTTTTTATAAGTTATTTTTGAAAAATAAAAGTTTTATCAAACTAAGCCTTAGACTTGGTTTGATAAAATTTGTTGAAGAGACGCTTGTATTTTTCAAAAGCATTGATAAATCAAAACGCATGCTTGTATTTACTGCTTTTAAAAATTAGGGATATCTTCGAAAGCACTTAAGAAGGAATTTTTTAAAATTGGGTTGTACTTGTCAAAATTAAAAAATTTAATACAATCTTATACATTAAGTAAATTTAATTCTTATATAATGTCTATTATAATATTTTTCAATTTAAAAAATTATTTTACTAAACTTACTTGTTGTTGTTTATGTTTATTAAAAATTATTTTTAATTTAATTTACTAAATATAAATACTATAACTTTTAAAAATTTAACTTATAAAAGCTAATTTTTATAAGTCTTACTTTACTTTGTGTTCTTATATAAAACATAAACACTATAAAACACGTTGCTCTAAGCTAGAACATTTTATTAACCAAAATGCTATTTCACCAATCGAAAATGGTTTTGACAATTGCTAACTACATGTTCGTAACCATATATATTAGCTAAAAAGACAATTTATCTCTTCTATTTATTATTTTCAAAGAGACAAATATTGTAGAGAGCCCTGTTTACTTTGCTTCATTCTTCTTTTCTCTTTCTTCTTTCTGATCCTACTCCTTCATAATTTCTTTAAACCATTCTTAATATCTTTGAAAAATCACTCTCTTACAATTTCTAAGCCATTTCAGCAAACAAAGAGTGGTGCAACGAGAACAATTAGAGTGCCGTACTAATTTGTTGTGAATGTAAACTTGAGCAGAAAGTAAACGGCCCTCCATAAAAAATTACATGAGCCGTGTGTTATGAATCAGTACAAATTTAAAAATTGATATGTAACTATGTAAATATAATTAATTAAAGATTTTTAGACTTTTACACTATGTTTGGGTCAATAAAAAAAAAAGAAAATACAACAAAAAATAGATAAAAAAATAAAGTTTTTCATTAATTAGATAAGAAGGGAAATTGGATTGAAAGAAAAAAATAGTGACGTGGGACTTACATCCAACTTTTTCTTTTGGAGCTACGAAACAAACTAATGAGAATTCCATAATAAAAGTAAAATTACTAATTTATCCATTGTGTTAAAATTAAAAGCAAAATTCTTAATGTAGCTAATTATCTCTGAAATTTGAAAAGACTTCTCTTTTTCACAACAGTTTTACCGTTGGCTCAACAGTGCTATCTATGAGTAATTTTTATCATTCTTTTAAAAAATTATTTATTTGTATATATATAAAAAAACAATGATACACCTTTTTATTTATGATATTTAAAAAATAATAAAAAAATAAATTCAAAAAATATTATTATTAACATAGATATAATATGTTAAAATTTTGAAATACAATCGAAATCAATTTTTTTATTAAAAAAATAATTTAAACACATTAATATATTATAATTTATATATAATATAAATAAGGGTATTAATGCAATTTCATTAGGTTATAATTTTCTCTCTTCTTGCTTTTTTTTTATTCAAACAAAAGAAAAATTTATTCCTATTTTTTTTACCTATTTTCTCTTTCTCCAAACAATATAAAAAAAAGTCTTTTTTTTATTTCTTTTTATTTTTTTCTCCCATTTTTTTCCTCTCATTTTTCATATTGCATTCAAATAAAATATTAAATAGTTTCATTTGTTTATTATTAAATTAGTTGAAAGGTGCTACCAAACTACAAACTTGCACATTATGATGAATTTAGGGAAGTTTTTTCCACGAGGCACCTCATGGATTTGACCATGCCGCGTAAAAAGTGTTTTACTTTACGCTGTATTTGGTTTATGTATAGATTGAGATAGAGAAACAAAAAATACAAATATTAAAGACATAGACATAATGAAATACAAAATTTTTATTTTGTTTAATAATTATATACTAGATAGAACAATAAATTATAAATGTTAATATTATCTTTGTAAAAAAAAACTATTAAAAAAGAGAGGATAATAAACAAAATGAAAATAAAAAAAATAGGATAAAATTAGAAAAAATTATATATTATAAATTATGTATTAGTATCTCAAACTAAACAAAATATAAAAACATATATTTTATATGTTCTCGTATGTCACTCTCCATCAAAAATTTATATTTAATAAACGAAACAACAAATACTACCTATTCATTAAGTGATAAACATGTCTGCAAAAAGTCTTTCTATTGGTACGGAGGGTAAGTGGCACCAATTTGCACAATTATTAAGCACGATTTGCTAGAGGAAGGCTACTCGTGTTTTCTATGTTTTCAAAAGTGATGATTAGTATGAACCCAAGATTGCACTATACTGAAAAATGATTTTCTATCGGTCTTACATGATTATGTCATATTTAGAATAGTACACGACGCTATTCTTAGAACCATTTTAGGATTTAACTCGTCATAAACTATATTGTAACTTTTAGAATAAGTTTGGATGAAAGATTGAGACTGAGGGACAGAGACAAAAAGATAACTATTAAATTAAATCTTTATATTGTTTTTGGTATAAAAATATAAAATATGTTAGACTGAGTTATGTCTATGTATCATATTTAATTTAACATAAATATGAAAATTGAAGAATAAATTTAAAATTTAAAATTTAAAAGATTACATGAGAGTATGTTTAAAAAGAAATATTAAAATTTCAGCCTCCAGTCCTGTTCATACCCTGGCCCAATGCAAAGGCCCAGGTCCAACTAAAAGGCCTAACCTGAAGGATTAGAGCCTAGCTAAGTACCGACCTTCACATAAGAAGTTGGTATCAACCACGACTTGGTCTGAAGAAGTCGGATATGAGATTAAACTGGCAGATAAATACTCATTCAAATGAGTAACCGCCCCTAAAATCTCTCTAACCGCTTCATAAAGCCATATCTTAACCTCCCCAAGATAATAGGGACGGTTAGCACCCTAAAGATACGGCACTACTCCAACGGTGGTTATTGGCTCACCACTATAAATACACTGACACCCCTCAGGTATCCCTAAGTCCAATACTCTCTAGACCTGCTCACACTCTTGCTAACTTAGGCATCGGAGTGTCTTTGCAGGTACCACCCCCCATTCACTCGCGAGCGCAAGTCGGACGGAGCCTCCCGAGTTGCAGATCCACCCGGAGTTCTCCTCCTTCACACACTTGGGCCGCCAAACGCCATCCGTCGTATTAATCTCCGGTTACCTACCGTAACATTGGCGCCGTTGCCGGGGACCCAAGAGATCATCCATCGATGGCGGATAGATCCCACGAAGAAGGCCATGCAGAAACAGATTCTGAACAAGAGAATCTAGACATGGGTAATGACAATGAAGACATGGCCCAACAGCAAGATAACGACCAACACAGAGAGGGTACCTCCGGAGTGAAGAATCTGAAGGTAAATTCCTCAGATGGACGTGAGTCGGAAAAGGGTGGACCATCCCACATAACTGAATTGATGGGATTAGTCCATAGCCGCCTGGAACAATTGGAGCAAGAACGGGAGAAACAGAAGGAAACCGAAAGGTACCTTAAAGAGGAGATGGAACGGCGAAAAGCGTTAGAAAGAAAACTCTTACAGCTGGAGTCCTCCCTCAAGAACTCCCGCGATGAACAAGAAGACCAACTCCCGGGCGGAGAAGATCCTTTCAGCGAGGACATAATGAGGGCAAAAGTTCCAAGGAACTTTAAAAGCCCCGATATGGACCTCTATGATGGAACCACGGATCCAAAGCATCATCTGAGCAACTTTAAAAGTCGGATGTATCTAGCTGATGCCTCCGACGCTACGAGATGCAAGGCTTTCTCGACCACTTTATCAAAAGCAGCAATGAAGTGGTTTGATAGCCTCCCCCCGAGATCCATCACCAGCTTTGAAGACCTCTCAAGGAAGTTCTTGATGAGGTTCTCAATCCAAAAGGACAAGGTAAAACATGCACCGAGCCTCCTGGGAATAAAACAGGAGGTCGGAGAGTCTTTACGAGCCTATATGGAAAGGTTCAATAAAGCATGTTTGGAGATCCAAGACCTGCCCACAGAGGCAGTCATAATGGGGTTAGTCAATGGGCTTAGAGAAGGTCCCTTCTCCCAGTCCATATCTAAAAGACACCCCGTTTCTCTAAGTGATGTACAGGAAAGGGCCGAAAAGTACATCAACATGGAAGAGAATGCAAAATTAAGAGACCTGAGTTGGCGACCCGGACCCGCTTCCTCATCTAAGGAAAGGGAAAGGGAAGGCAAGAAGAAGGAAGAACTCGGTCTCGAAAGGCCCAGGAAATATCACTCTTATACTCCTCTAAAAACCTCTATAGTGGACGTATACAGAGAGATTTGCCACACTGAAAGGCTGCCACCCCCTAGACCTATTAAAAATAAAAAAGGGGGAAGCCGCGGCGATTATTGCGAGTACCATAAGATATATGGTCACTCCACTAACGACTGCTACGACCTTAAGAATGTGATAGAAAAGCTGGCTAGAGAAGGTCGGCTTGATAGATATCTCATGGAAAGGTCGGACGGTCACGGAAAGAGAAAGCGAGATGACATGGATAGAAGAGATCCGCCACCACAGACCCCAGAGAGACATATCCATATGATCTCAGGAGGGTTTGCGGGAGGTGGAATCACCAAATCTTCTCGCAAAAGACATCTCAAGAGAGTCTACTAGGTCGGGGAAGAGACACCCGACCTCCCCACTATCTCATTCACAAAAGAAGATGGGCAAGGAGTAATCCCCGGGCACGATGACCCCGTAGTGATAACCATGATCCTAGCCAATGCCCATCTCCACAGAACCCTAGTAGACCAAGGAAGCTCGGCGGACATCCTTTTTAAGCCCGCCTTCGACAAGTTAGGGTTAGATGAAAAAGAGTTAAGAGCCTACCCCGACACCCTATATGGGTTAGGGGATACGCCAATAAAACCACTGGGATTTTTACCCCTTCACACCACTTTTGGAAGAGGGGAAAAATCAAGGACTCTAAGCATAGAATTTATAGTCATCGATGAAGGGTCAGCCTACAATGCCTTAATTGGCAGGACTACCCTTAATCATCTTGGAGCAGTGGTATCCACTCCCCACCTTTGCATGAAATTCCCGACTCCTAGAGGAATAGCAACGGTAAGGGGAGATCAGAAATTGGCAAGGAAGTGCTACAACGAAAGCCTAAATCTGAGGGGAAAGGGCAAAGAAGTCCACACCATAGAGCTAGGCGGCACAAGGACCAGAGAAGAGTTGCGACCCCAGCCGGGAGGAAAAACCGAGGAGATACAAGTCGGCGAGGAGGAAGGAAAAAACACTTTCATAGGAGCCAACCTAGGGGAAACCCTAAAACAAAGGTTGGGGGAGCTCCTAAGAGCTAATTCCGACCTCTTCGCATGGAAGGCTTCCGACATGCCCGGGATTGATCCCGAGCTCATGTCCCACAGGCTCTCGGTTTACCCAGGATCCCGACCTGTACAGCAAAGAAGACGCAAGCTCGGCCCAGAGCGAGCCTCAATAGTAGAAGAGCAAGTACAGGCGCTCCTGGAAGCCAGCTTTATTAGGGAGGTCAAATACCCAACGTGGCTAGCCAACGTAGTGCTAGTCAAGAAACAGAATAGTAAATGGAGAATGTGCGTCGACTATACCGACTTGAATAAGGCATGTCCTAAGGACCCTTATCCCCTACCGAGTATTGATACCCTGGTGGACTCCAGCTCGGGGTACCAATACTTATCATTCATGGACGCCTACTCGGGATATAACCAAATCCCGATGCATGAACCCGACCAGGAGAAAACATCGTTCATCACACCAAAAGCCAACTATTGCTACGTGGTCATGCCATTCGGACTAAAGAATGCAGGAGCCACGTATCAAAGGCTGATGAACAAAGTGTTTTCCCCCCATTTAGGGAGCTTAATGGAGGTATACGTCGACGACATGTTAATAAAAACCAAGCAAGAAGTCGACCTCCTAACCGACCTCTCACAAGTCTTCAACACTATAAGGTTACATGGGATGAGACTAAATCCCACAAAATGCGCCTTCGCAGTAGAAGCAGGGAAGTTTCTAGGCTTCATGCTAACACAAAGAGGGATTGTGGCCAATCCCGACAAATGCAGAGCCATCCTAGAAATGAAAAGCCCGACTTGTTTGAGAGAAGTTCAACAGCTCAATGGCCGACTTGCAGCCCTCTCCAGATTTTTGGCGGGATCGGCACTGAAATCCCTTCCACTATTCTCTTTATTGAGGAAGGGATGCCAATTTGAATGGACTTTGGAATGCGAGGAGGCGTTCCAAGAGTTCAAAAGATTCCTAAGTCAACCTCCTATCTTAACCCGACCAATACCGGGAAAAGACCTCGTCCTGTACCTATCCGTGGCAAATAGGGCTGTCTCATCAGCCCTGATCAGAGAAGATGAGGTCGGGCAACACCCGGTCTACTTTATCAGTAAGGTCCTACAAGGCCCTGAGCTAAGGTACCACAAACTAGAGAAGTTTGCCTACTCCTTAGTGATAGCCTCACGAAGACTACGACCTTATTTTCAGGCTCACACAATAAGAGTCCGTACGAACCAACCCATGAAGCAAATCCTCCAAAAGACGGATGTTGCAGGGAGAATGGTTCAATGGGCAATAGAGCTCTCCGAGTTTGATCTGAAATATGAAACTCGGACAGCAATTAAAGCCCAATGCCTCGCCGACTTCATTGCAGAATATGCAGGAGAGCAAGAGGAAAAACCGACTACCTGGTGAAAGGTGATGGTCTACAGCGACTCACAAGTGGTGACCTCCCAAATAAGTGGAGAGTATCAGGCAAAGGACCCCAATATGAAGAGATACTTGGAGAAAACCTTGGAGCACCTTGGGCGCTTTGCAGAAACCGAGGTTAAACACATAACTCGGGATCTAAATAGCAGAGCAAATGCCCTATCCAAGTTAGCAAGTACCAAACCAGGAGGAAACAATAGAAGCCTGATCCAAGAAACTCTCCAAGAGCCCTCGGTATCAAAAACAGAAGATGAACAAGAAGTACTTGAAGTAGTCGGTTTAAACCTCGGATGGATGAATCCCTTGGTCGAATACCTGAAATTCGACATCCTCCCCAAGGAGGAGAAAGAAGCTAAAAAGATCCGAAGGGAAGCACAACATTATACTTTGGTGAGAAATGTCCTTTACAGAAGAGGGATATCAACACCATTGCTGAAGTGCGTACCGACCTCAAGAACCACCGAGGTGTTGGAGGAAGTACATAGTGGGATCTGCGGAAACCATCTCGGAGCAAGGTCACTAGCCAGGAAAGTAATCCGAGCAGGATTCTATTGGCCGACTTTGCAAAGAGACGCCACAGACTTTGTGAAAAAGTGCCAACCATGCCAGATGCATGCAAATTTCCACGTGGCTCCCCCAGAAGAGCTCATCAGTATCACTTCCCCCTGGCCTTTCGCAAAATGGGGAATGGATTTGTTAGGTCCTTTCCCCCAAGCGCCAGGACAAGTCAGGTACTTGATCGTGGGAATAGATTACTTCACAAAGTGGATAGAAGCAGAACCATTAGCCACCATCACCGCTCAAAGAAGTCGCAGGTTCCTCTACAAAAACATCATCACAAGGTATGGAATACCTTATTCCATCACCACAGACAATGGAACCCAATTCACCGATGCCACCTTCAGAAGTTTGGTAGCCAGTATGAAAATCAAGCATCAGTTCACCTCGGTGGAACACCCACAAGCCAATGGGCAAGCCGAGGCAGCTAACAAGGTCATACTGGCAGGATTAAAGAAGAGACTACAAGAAGCAAAGGGAGCTTGGGCTGAAGAGCCCCCTCAAGTGCTGTGGGCTTATAGGACAACCCCCCAATCCGCCACAGGAGAAACACCCTTCCGACTAGTCTATGGCGTAGAAGCCATGATTCCAATAGAAATCAATGAGCAAAGCCCAAGGGTAATTCTCCATGATGAGGTCGGAAATATACAGGGGCACAAAGAGGAGCTCGACTTGCTCCCCGAGGTCCGAGAAGGTGCCCAAATAAGAGAAGCGGCATTAAAGCAAAGGATGACTACTAGATACAACAAGAAAGTCATTCGAAGAGCTTTTGTCCTGGATGACCTGGTCCTCATCAGAAACGACATTGGAGTCAACAAATCAGGAGAAGGAAAGCTCGCCGCAAACTGGAAGGGACCATACAAAATCAAGGAAGTGTTAGGGAAAGGTTATTATAAGGTAACCGACCTGAATGGCACTGAGCTACCAAGGTCGTGGCATGCTTGTAATATGAAAAGGTACTACAGTTAAAAGCGAACTCTACTCCCTGATGTACTCTTTTCCCAGCTTCATGATTTTTTCCCAAAAAAGGGTTTTTTCTGGAGAAGGGTTTTTAACGAGGCATCATAGTAGAGGCTAAGGGAAAATAGACCATCAAATAGGCTATCAAGACCCTTAGTAGCAAAAAAGGTACCTTCCCCAATTAATAAAGATCTTTTTCATTTACAATATCTCTTTTAATATCCTCCTTTATTTTTTATAAGTTTTTCTACGAAACGCGCCGACTTAAGCTCGACAAAACGTGAAAATCCCATGAACCGACCTAGATGGTCGTCAGGATAAAACGACGAGGTACAAGTCGGCGTAAAGAGGTTATATGAGTTGATCGTAAGAACTCAGGAATAATCCGACTCTTAAGTCGAAATGAAAATCCGAGTAAAAGAAACTCGAAAGAGCTCCGAGTAAAAGAAAACCGAGCTCCGAGCAAAGAAAAAACGCATCGCAAAAATAACCTAAGTCATGAAAACTCATCAAAAAGCAAAGTTGAGTATAAAGGATACCGAAAAGAGATTGAAAAACCTGGGATCGAAGGTTGCGTAAAAAGCCCTCAAGCCAAAGGGCTCGAAAAAGCAAGACAAGCCAAGAAAAAGGTTTTCAGGAAAAAGATCAAAAGGGGTTCTTCGAAATATCAAAAATAGAAAAGCATGCGCGCGCAAGGTAACTTAAACCCTTATCCAAAAAAGGGCATTTACTTTGTTTAAAAACCCTTATCCAAAAAAAAGGGCACAGATCAGAATATTTTGTTTACGGCCTTAAAAGGCCAAAAAGAAATTGTTCACAACCACCAACAGATAAATAAAAGTTTAAAAAAGGGGGGGACCCACAGGCCGGGCCCCTATATAGCCATAAAAAATAATAAGAGTCATTTCTTCAAGGGAGTAGAGGAATCACCACCGCCAGACTCGGGAGGAGCACCACCAGGGCCAGGAGGAGGAGCTGTAGAGGAAGTCGGATGAGCAGCTGAAGAACTCGGAGCATCTCGGGAATGAGGAGGAGACTCAATAATCCTCTGTCCCCGAGTCTTCAGGTCTGACTCGGAAACGACCTCGGGGACAGGAGGATCAACGATGGCGCCATCAATAACTACTTTGTCAGGATGTAGTGGAGAAAGATCCAAGTCGGGAGCTATAACCCTGACCTGCTCCAAGAAAATTCTCCAAGACTCCTCGGCGCCCTCGGCGATAGAGTCCTCCAACTCAGCATAAGCATTCCGAGAGTTCAGCAAATCCTTCCTCACAGCCACAACATCCCGGAATAAACTTTGGTAACTCTCCTGGGCTGTCTTCCTCAAATTCGCCTCCAAGGTAAGTTGGGCCTGCAGCTGGCTTTCCTTCTCCCGAAGGCTATTCCTCTCCTCCCTCAACCTATCCCTCTCCTCCTTCAACTCCCTCTCATGTTTTTGAAAAACAAGAAGCCTCCCCTCCAGCTCCTCAACCTTTGAGGTTGCCCCCAAAGAGCTGAGGGGAGTCTTCTCAAAGATGTCCAAAAGTTTGCCACAAACTCCCGCCGCCCTAAAACTCTCCTCGGCCAGAGCGGTGAGGTGGTTCCGAACAGAAACATCATCCATATTTATTAAAGGATAGATATTCTTTCGGACGAATGCAAGAGCATCCGCCTTAACCCCACCATCCCAAGAAGGGCCAGACTCTGAAGTCTTGCGCTTCTTCTTCTCTGGCTCGGAGAGAAGTTGGGCAGAAGGGAGTGGTCGGGACAAACTTGAGGAAGAGATTATAATAGGTTGAGAGGGAGTACCCACAGTCCTAGGAGGAGGAGGAGGAGGAGGGGAGGGGATTGCCTTGGCACCACCGGACCTAGCCCGGGACTTTGCTTTAGCCTCCTGCACCCTTTGGTAAGACTCCTGAGCATTCCTTTTTGCCATATCTACAAAAGAAACAACCAAGTTACAAGTCGGTAAAATACAAGTTGGCAGAAACAACTCGGAAATAAGAAATGCATGCACTACCTATGCAAGATTGAACAAAAGTCGGCGTCCCCTGAAGGATCTTCCTCGTATCCAAGTATGGGGCCCTCCCCCACGCTTCTCGGAAAAACCCCACAACGGCCGCCTTCACCTCGTCTAGGTCATCCAGACCATACTTTTCGGGAGAGGAGGCCGCCAGCCAATAAAGGGGGAAGCAAGGGGAAGAGTGCTCATCAAGGAAAAAGGGGTGGTGACCCTCTACGGCTTGAACTTTGAAAAAGAAGTTTTTGAAGTCATGAAAAGATTCGTCGAAAAGGGTAAAAATCCTCCGACCCTGTATGGCTCGGAAGGATACCCATTGCTGTTTGTTGTTTAGCCCACTAAAGGGCTTAGTCATATGAAAGAGAAAGAAAAAAATCCTCAAAGAGGTCGGGAAGTCCAGAGCATGGCTAATAAACTGATAGATCTTCAAAAAACCCCAAGAGTTGGGGTGAAGTTGAGTAGGGGCAACTCTACAGTGTTGCAAAACAGATATCTCGAAATCCGAGAAAGGAAGAAAAACACCCAAGCGGGTGATCATGCATTCATACATAAAGAAAAAATGAGGGGCCGCCTCATTTTCTCTCCCAAAACAGACCCGGTCTTCAGGACCCGGGATTATCAGTTCATATTTTGGCTCGTCCTCCTCCGAAGTACAGAGCCTGTGATGAGTACGAAGATGAGTGATGAACTCAGCATCGACCAACGGTTCCTCCCCAAGGACCGTAACATCTACCCACTGAGAAAGGACGTCTACGGAAGCCATTTTTTTATATAAAGAAAAGTGGCAGAGACCTACAAAAGGGAAAAAGAAAGGGAAAAATCAAAAAACACGGCCCCTAAAGAGGAGAGATACGAAGCTAGAATCTATAGGTCAACCTATCCACTCACAAAACATGCAAACATAAAGCATGATATGGAAGAAACAAAACTAACCTTTATCCGAGAAATGAAGGTTGGAGAAGAACAGAAATCTTCGAACGCAAGAATGCAACGCGAACAAGGAAGGAAGAAATTTGAAAGATTGCAGAAACGGAAAAATGAAAGAGAGGGAAAGTATTTATAAACACGCTAAAGGGCATAATGGTAAAAGCAGAGCAGTCATTAATGAGGTTGCACCGTTACCAAAGCCCTTAACGCTTCCCCAACGGACACGACGCTTGAATTGACGTAACTGTCAGAAACAAAAGGTCGCGAAAATCACGTCGGTTTCTAAGACCGTGTTTCCCTCGAGCAAGTCGACTGTGAACCCGAGTTGATACTTGAACCCAAACTTTAAAGAAAATTTGGGCTCAAGTAGGGGCACTGTTCATACCCTGGCCCAATGCAAAGGCCCAGGTCCAACTAAAAGGCCTAACCTGAAGGATTAGAGCCTAGCTAAGTACCGACCTTCACATAAGAAGTTGGTATCAACCACGACTTGGTCTGAAGAAGTCGGATATGAGATTAAACTGGCAGATAAATACTCATTCAAATGAGTAACCGCCCCTAAAATCTCTCTAACCGCTTCATAAAGCCATATCTTAACCTCCCCAAGATAATAGGGACGGTTAGCACCCTAAAGATACGGCACTACTCCAACGGTGGTTATTGGCTCACCACTATAAATACACTGACACCCCTCAGGTATCCCTAAGTCCAATACTCTCTAGACCTGCTCACACTCTTGCTAACTTAGGCATCGGAGTGTCTTTGCAGGTACCACCCCCATTCACTCGCGAGCGCAAGTCGGACAGAGCCTCCCGAGTTGCAGATCCACCCGGAGTTCTCCTCCTTCACACACTTGGGCCGCCAAACGCCATCCGTCGTATTAATCTCCGGTTACCTACCGTAACAAGTCCTAAAAATTTTAGTCTCCTTTATTCCTATATTTTAGAGATAATACAGAAATTAAAATTTTGTATCCTAAAACTAAAATTTTAGTTTTATTTTCTAACCACCAAATATAATGGTAAATCTTAGTTTTTTAATTTCAATTTTACACTACAAGAAAAAAGGACTATGGCCACGTTTTTTTCTTACCACGCTTCAAAAACGTGGCCAAAAGTGGTCAATGGCCACGCTTTTATGAGGGTGGCGATAGATTAGAGATTTGGCCAATTTTTTTGCCACGCTTCAAAAGCGTGGCGAAAAGGATCAACGACCACGTTTTTTTCTGCCACGCTTCAAAAGCGTGGCCATAAAGAGAAACAAGGACGTTTTAAAAGCGTGGCGACAGGATTTCATTACGGCCACGCTTACAAAATGTGGCCATATCCTGGTACTCTTTTGGCACGCTTTAAAAGCGTGGCCAAAAAGGTTTTAAAAAAACTAATAACCCCAAACCCAATAACCCTGAATCCTACTAACCCTGAAACTTCAAAAGCTTCGAGACTCTCTCAGTCTCCGTCACTCACAACCCCTAACCCTAATAACCTCTCACGCTCCACCTTCCACATCCCAATTTTACTCTGCTCTTCGCGCCACCGCCCCCACCGCCGTTACAGCAGCATCATCCCACCTTCTCCTACGTGCCGCCTCAGGTCTCCACTGGACCTCCTTTCGCGCCTCCCGCCACCCCCTCCTTCCGGCCACTGTCTCCTCAGGCACCGCACTTCTCCCCGCTTCCAAATTCATCCGGAGGCGCCGCTCCGCCCAGCCTTGCCTACCAGAATCCGTCGATTCCACCTCCTTGTGTTAGCTCTGCGGCTGCAATGGCTCTCGGCGTCGCCTCTGCTGCCGGTGGTGTTGCGGTTTCGGCGTCTGTGCCGCATATGCAGCCAATGATGTTGTATCAGGCTCCCCTGACGTCTTTTCCTCCCTCGCTGCCCTCCGCTCCGGCTAGTACCACACCGGATTTGGCGCTATCCTCTATGCCGGTACCTTCGTCTCCGCTTTCGTTGTCGGATTCGTCACCATCTACGCCACTTCGTTCTCCCTCGACCCCGCGCCCTTCGTCAAAGACGTGCTCTTCTACTTGACGGCAGCGATGTTCCTCTTCTACGTGTATCTTAGCGCAGAGATCTTCCTGTGGCAGGCGATTGGATTCGTAGGGTTTTATGCATTCTTTGTTGGTCTCGTGTTCTATATGGACTTGGGAGTAGTTGATGGCAGAGGCAAGAGTGGGAATTCTTCCACAGATCTTGAGGAGCAGAAGGAATTAGTTGCGGTGCACGTTGACTCCGACGCCAAGGTTTTGGGATCTATGAATGACAAGAAGCGCAGTTCTGGATTTCCGGGAGCTTATGGATTGGTATGTTTCAATTTCAATTAAACTGGTAATTTTCTGATTTAGAGTTTGATATAAAGGGATTTGGTTTTTTATGGCGATTGGATCTGGTAACTTGGCTTTCTTGGTTTGTTACTTTGTTGGCTAGAACCTGAATGAAAGAAATAGTAGTAGGAATAAGGAACCTGATCTATGTTCTTACCAACTCATTTGAATTTAGGCGTTGGATTTGTTTGATTCTTTTTTGCAGTGTACATGGTACTGTGCATGTTTTCTGATTAACTCATTGCATTGATGTAACCATGATCATTTTGATTGTATAATTGAGGCAATGGTTCTTATCTTTAACATAAACTAGGCAATACTGTTCATTTCAGGGATAGAATTCTAGTTTATTTGATAACATTATTCTATTGGAAGTTGTCCTGACTTATCCCTTGCTCTCTTCTTCCAGATTTCTAAAGCATGGGAGATTCCTGTTGCAACTCTCAAACTGTCGATCCCCGAGCCAGTGTCGTCACAATGGATAAGGAAGCAGAAGGTATATTGTCAACACCGGCTATTTCTGTTGTGATAAGGAAGCAGAAGGCAAACCAATCTAATTAACCCCTTTTTATCCTATTTATTTTAGCATATACCTTTTCAGCTCACTTGCTAATCATTTTTCTCATTTCCTTATACTTTAATAGGCAAATGGTGGATTTATTATGAGTGCTAGCCATAATTCTGGAGGGCCAGAATATGATTGGGGTATTAAGGTGACTTAATATTTTTTAATTATGGGTCAATTATGCATTGACTAATAGGTTATTTAGTATTCCATAAACATAATAAATACAACTCTGTCGCATAAAGAAGATTTATCTTGGTATATCTATAGCTAATTTCCATGTTGTGTGTATATTTGCTAGTTGGTGTTTCTGACAAATCTTATTTTATTTACTCTAGTTTAATTACAGAAGTGGGCACCCTGCTCCAGAATCTATTACTCTAGAATTAATTTGTTGGTGATCTTTTTCTTGTTTCATTTCTTCACTTTCTTTTTTCTTGAATGGTGCTATTAATGCATCTAAAATCTTGCAGACAATTTAGCATAATAGAATTTACCATGGTCATAATGATTACTTGAGGTTCTTCCATAGAAGGCAAAAGTCAGGAAGGAGAAAAAGGATAACGCATTCCATAATTTAGTTTTCCATGCTTGTTCTTAATGACCCAAGAATTTTTTCACCAGATTTTGAAATTGATAAATATGATTTGTTTTTCCAAATGGTAGGTGGGTCAAGCACTGGGTCTTTCAACAGAGTGGTCCAACTATCCTCTTTATACCCCTGGTAAGCTTATATTACTATTGTCCAAACCTTAAATTCGACACATGATTGTTAATGTGTTGCTTAAAAGGAAAGGAAAGTGCATGCGTATAAGAAAATAATTTTTAATGCATAAATTACAGTATGGTTCATACTTTAATATTCAAAGTCTTTTTTCTTCTTTGGACTTGAATTATGATATCTTATCTTTATGGATACACAAGTGGTTTGGAACTGTTAGATGGTCCAAAGCCAGAAAACATATTGGTGGGTCCACGTGTGGGTATACAATATGCTTTGCCATAGCATATCAATGCATTGTGAAGATTCGCCATTGCCGGATCACCTTGGATTAGTGCTCCAAAAAACACTCTCAGGGCGCCATTGTAGTTATGTCTGCTGTAATGTAGTAGATTACGTAAATTTCCACAAGAATACTCTAACGTTTAACACTTGAACTTTGTATGCACATGCTTGTACAGCTGGCAGCATATTACTAATGCTAGTTAACACAATTTCAGTAGTCCTACTCACAACATGAAGTTGCTACAAGGTTATAAGATTAGTTCTTTTATGAAAAATTTTCTAGTTTTTAGTCCTGGTGCGTTGGGTTATTTTTTGCTGTAAAATATGTAATGATTCCTATTTATTGATTGATTTATTATGTTTGCAGACTGATTTGAGGTTCCAGAGCCATGCTGTCCTTGCTTTCCACGAAGCTGCTGAAGCCTACTTGGTTGGTTTGTTTGAGGACATCAATTTGTGTGCCATCCATGCCAAGAGGTCACCATAATGCCCAAAGACATTCAGCTTGCTCGCCACATCCGTGTAGGCTGATTGATTTCATGCTTCTTGATCGTTTCGAAATACACCTTGTGTTACTAGTTTAATATTGTTCAAGTTTGCTATGCCATTGTATAGTTCTTGACAACCTTTTAGGTTTCAATTGATGTCCTTAGAATGATTATTTTGGTTATGGTACAGTAGATCATAGAAAGATACTACTAATAGAATGATTTGATTACTGGTGTAACTCAGTTTATTTTGGGTTTAGCTCTTAATTAATATTAACTTTGATACAATTTTGAATGTGTTAGTTATTTGATATGTGAAGTAGAATTTCCTTTTCAACATGACAGCAATGATAGTGAGCTTTGTGATTTAATGGCTGTATCTCTTGTTATTGCCACGATTTAAAAGCGTGGCCGTATCTAACCCTATTGCCACGCTTTTAAAGTGTGGCCGTATCTTCCTCTATTGCCATGCTTCTAAAGCGTGGCTATATCTCCCACCTACAGCCACGCTTTTAAACGTGACAGTCTATAAAAAGCGTAGCAATCGCCACTCTTTCATAGGCCATCCTTTCAAAAGCGTGGCGGTAGCTCAAAAAACGTGGCGAAAAGTTATCGCCACGCTTTTTTGGCTTTTTGCCACGCTTTTAAAGCGTGGCAATAGACGTATTTTCTTGTAGTGTTAGTCTCTGAAAACAAATATTACTTACCTTAAAAGACAAATTCTGTAACCCTTTTGAACCGAACCTGTAACTTCTCACATAATCCTATATACAACCAAATCGGTCATTGAGATAATGCCGTCAAGGTGGTTCTTTGGACAAAATATATTTGGTTAGTGACTTCATGGATGATCTAATTCTACTATATTTGTGCCACACAAATTCAATTTATAGTGGTTATGGAAGGTAGAATTTGATTGTTTGTGAAATAGCCAATTAAGTAAAAATCCATTGGTTGTTTAAATAGTCAGTTTAAAGACTGCATTAAATTCATATTAATACCCAAGTTCACGGTTTGCTGGTATCTTTCAACTAATTTAATTACACACAAATGAAACTATCTAAATTAAAGGCTCAAAAGCCTTTAATTAATTATACTCACATAGATAAATATCAATTCTCAAATTTTTACTGACTCATGGCACATATTCTATGTGACTTTTTATGGGCCATGTCTCTGCTTAAATTTGCATTCTCACGTGGGTCTTGATTACGTACTAAGAACAAATATTCAGCTAATTTTTTTTATATGAGGTTGACATGTGAGTTACGCTGAATTATGGAGTATTAGAGGAATACACACTGTTATGACGGCGTTCAATTTTTAGTTTTGATGGAAGAAATCGGACCGTCTGATTTCATTACAGAGAGAGAGGGACACAAATCAGGCGGTCTAATTTGTGTGGAACAGAATTTCGTGGGTACTGAAATCAGAGCCAGAGTTTTCTGGATAGAAAAATTTTTTTGAAACCAATCGAACAGTCTGATTAGTATTATGAAAAAAATTTGAAATGCCAGGAGGCGGTCGGACTGTCCGATTTACTTATTGTTGTATACGTACATAAAGATCATTTCGAGAACTCCCTACTAGCTCTTCTTCTTCTTCGTCTATTTCAAAAAACCAGGAAGGAATGTTGCTCCTCTTCTTTGGTTCTTCTTCTTCTTCATTCTTTCAAAAAAACATAATAGTGAGATTGAAAGTGTTTAGTATACGTATATTATTATGGATGATAGAGTTATTTTGAAAATATATTGTTATGGACAGATTTTATTATAAATGTATAAAGGAGTTCAATTTGTATGTGAAAATCCATTAGATATTATTATTCCGTACACATTGTCATTTGAGGAATTAAAAGGTGTGATTTATGAGAAGATAGATTCTCAAATATCTAGGAGAGTATCATGTATTTTGTACAAGTGTCCTTTATCCGTGTTTGGTGGGTTTGTTCAATTTCAAACCAAATACATGACGGATGAAGTGAGCATGCATGCAATATTTTCAATGTATATTGAAAATCGCCATCGAATGTCGTGCATCGAGTTGTATATTGAGCTTGAGCTATCTAAAGCGGAGCGAAATATTTAATTGGAAGATTATAATAGTGATAGCGAGAAAGAATTCAAAAGTAATTATAAGCTCGTTGGTCCGGGTGAAGATGAAGATGAAGCTGACGACACTATGAACGCAGATGTGGCGGAGGTCGCAAATGCACTGGCAAACCAACAACCGTTTCAGGAGCCTTTTTTCATGCGGCCGTTGGATTTGGAGGCTATGCATGCACCTGAGTTTCCTCAATATATGAATGCAGGTATGTAAAGAAAGATAACTATGTGATAGTTTGGGGTAGTAGATCAATAAGGTTAGAAGAGTAAAATATGTGATTTGTGAATTATCATTTGTGTAACATGCATTTGATTATTTTATTAGTTAATAGTTCTTTCGTATGGATTATATTTACTAGTTCTTTATGTAGATAAAATAGCTAACATATAGATTATAATTATATCTGTTAAAATATAGACTATTTTTATTCACGAGAATATATATCTTGCTATGTGATTGTAGCAAAGCTTCCTATTATGGTGGATGGTAAATTCACAGTGGGAATGGAATTCAGTTCGAGGGAGGCAGTAATCAAGGCAATGAAGGATTATACCATTGATAAACTCCATTTTTAGGGTTTATCTTGTGTTGAATTTAGAAGATTTTATCAACTTTTCTCACATTTATTCACTAAAATAGCATGGTTTTGTAAATTCTCCTTTATTTGTGCTTAAGTGTAAAAACATATTTTTTAGGTCTTAAAATAGCTAAATTTAATTCACCTTGATTCCATTTGATGCCTTGATATGTTTGTTAAGTGATTTCAGGTTTAGAAGGCAAAGATTGGATTGAGGGAACGAAGAAAAAGCATGTAAAAATGGAGAACTCATGAAGAAATGAAGGAATTGTAAAGCTGTCAATCCTGACCTCTTCGTACTTAATCGATCATAACTTGAGCTACAGAGGTCCAAATGAGGCAGTTTCAGTTGCGTTAAAAAGCTAACATCTGGAGCTTCAAAATGATATGTAATTTGCCATAGGTGCCTAGCGTTTAGGCGACGCGTGTGCACATCGCAGGAGCCCTTTTAAGCAACTCGTGGCCAGCGATTTCTAGCTCATTTTTGGCCCAATCCAACTCATTTCTGATGCTATTGAACCCAAGAGTTGAAGGGGGATGAACCAAGTAATTATAGTTTTAGTTTTTATCATGTTTTAGGCTAGAATTCTAGAGAGAGAATCTTTCTCTTCTCTCTAGAATTTAGGTTAGAACTAGGGTAGATTTTCTTAGATCTAGTTTTAATTGTTGTTTCCATTTACTTTTTCTTTCAATTCTTTGTTGCTACATCTTTGCTCTCTTAGTTTTTCTTGTTAATTTCTTCTATTTTTCTACTTTCATCTCTATGAGCACTTTGTTGATTTTAATTTCCTTTAATGCAATTTCATGTTTTATGTTCCTTTATTGTTTAATTGCTTTGTTATTGTTATTTCCTTGCATTTGGTAGTGTTAGATTTTATATTTCTTGTCATTTTATTATACTTTTTTATACCTTCCAAGTATTTGATAAAATACTTGGTAAGATTTTAGAGTAAATTTTTTGTGTTCTTGGCTTGGAATGGTAACTTAGGTGACCTTGAGTTGCTAATGTCCAAGTGATTGATAATTGGTGTCCATTGACACTAGCTTTCACTAAGTCAATTAGTGAGGTGGCTAGGACTTATGGATTAGGATTAATGTAGCTCATTTAAGTTTCCTTCACTTGTTAGAGGATGACTTAATGGGATTAATCCTTGCAATTATCATGTTGTGGTTAGTAACAAGGATAGAGATCCTTAACCATCAACCCTTACCAAGACCTTTTTACCATTTGAGTTCCTTTACTTTATTGTAATTTACATTTCTTGTTCCTTATTCAAAACCCCAAAATATACAATCCATAACCAATAATTGAGCACCCTTCCCTGCAATTCCTTGAGAGACGACCCGAGGTTTAAATACTTCAGTTATTTTTATTGGGGTTTGTACTTGTGACAAACAAATTAAATTTGATTTGAGGATTCATTGTTGGTTTAGAACTATACTTGCAATGTATTATTTTGTGAAATTCTATACCGACAATTTTCCTCTATCAAATTTTGCCGCCGTTGCTAGGGAATCGCAAATGTGTGCCTTGTTATTGGTTATTGTATATATGTGAATATTATGAATATGCTTCTTTGTTAGTTGTTGCTAGATTTAGGAGTTTGCTTTCATTATTTCTTAGTAGCTTTTAATTTTATTTTGTCTTTTCACGATGAATTCTCATCATTTTGGCTATGAATTTAGTTCTAATTATGTTGTAGGAAATATGAGCTACAATGAGAATATGCATCAAGGATGGAACAATCAAAGGTGGGAGGAGCCATATGCTTGTGATCAATCCTCTTGGCAACAACCTCCATCAGTGCACTATGAACAAGAACAAAACCATGATGCATACCAATCAAATGGCTATGATGAACCTTTTTGTGACTATCAACAACCACCACCATATGTCTATGAACCTCATCCTCAACATAGCCATCAACCTTACTCACAAGCCCTTTTTTTTACCAAATACCTTCCTAGGATCCTCATCCATCATACAACCAACCACCCCTACCTCATCCTTGTGACCATTATGTAAGAAAATTCATAGAGCCACCATAATTCTATCACAATTACTTCCAAGAACCACCTCAATACACACCATCTCCATACCCTCACCAAGAATAACCACCTTCCTATTATGAACCCTTTCTCCCAAATAATGAACTCTCCTACCCATCCCAAGCCCCAATGAATGATTCTCTCGCTTTGCTACTTCAATGGCAAGAAGATATGCAAAGGAGCACACTAGAATTCGTGGCTATCTTGACCAAGGTAGTGAACACTTTGGCCTCCCGATACTTATGCACTCAAAGTACTTCCATGGCCACATGTGAAGAATCAAATGAAGAGTTTAGCATAAAGGAGAGATTGAAAACTCCGATGGAAAATGAGGAATGTTACGTTGTGTTAGAACAATTGGAGAAAGCCATGATTGTTGAAGAAGAGGAAGAAGTGGTTGAAGATTTAGGAGATGTTGAAAGTCCATGGAAATGTAGAATCATGGAGCCCTCTTCCAAGAAGCTTGATATTGATGTTAAGGAGGGTGTACAACCTCCAAAATATATCATGGTTGAAGATTTTGAAGAGGTTGATCAAGAGATGGATTCAATCATTGATGAATTCTTATCTACAATTGAATCCTCTCCCATTGGACTTGACATAGAGATTAAAGAGTAAGAGGTTGAAATTGAAGAAGCTTGCCTAGAGGTGGAAGTTGTCAAGGAAGAACATAAGGGAGTGGAGCTTGTAAGGACATTGGAAACACCTCTCTCCAAGCCATCACCATCAATCCTTTCATTCAAGTGGGTAAATCTTTTATCTCTAAGCTTCATTATCCTATTTGAATATGGTTTGCTTGAGACGGATGGTCAACTTAGAGCTCTTTGTGGCTTTAAAAGCAAAAGAGAGATGGTTAGTGGTTGGAAACATCATTCTAGGTTTATGATGGTTGCATGTTCAAAGTTTGATTGTAAGGTTCAGTGTAGAGCTAGATTGCTTGGGTCTAGGAGGATATTTGGCCACTTAAGTGAGAATTCTAAGGACATGCCACCCGGATGGAATCATGATGATCAACTTGAAGACGAGTGTGAAAACAAAGTGTGGGATCTCGAATTACAAGAGGAGGATCAACTTTAGGAGCTCATAGTTTGTGAAGAATGGGATAAACCACTATTTTATGGTTTATCTTGTGCTAAATTGAGTGGTGTTTATCAGTTTTTCACACACTAATTCATACAAATTGCATGGTTTTACAAATCCTTCCTAATTTTGTTCCATGATTGAAAACTTGCTTTCTAAGCATTTAAATTGTCAAATTTTAATTCCTCTTTAAGTGTTTTCAGGCTTTATAGGGCAGGAATGGCTTAGAGGATGGAAAGAAAGCATGCAAAAGTGGAAGAAACACAAGAAACAAAAAACCTGACCAGCGAGGATCAACGCGCACGCATGGCTTACGCGTGCGTGCGTATTGGCGCATTTCCAGCGATGCGTACGCGTGACCGACGCGTACGCGTAACAAGCCCAAACGACCAACGACGCGTACGCATGGCCGACGCGTACGCGTGACAATGCGTCACGTACTGCACTAATCAGAACTCGCAGGGGGTGATTTTAGGCTGCTTTTGTACCCAGTTTTAAATTTAATTCTTATATAATGTCTATTATAATATTTTTCAATTTTAAAAATTATTTTACTAAATTTACTTATTATTGTTTATATTTATTAAAAATTATTTTTAATTTAATTTACTAGATACAAATGCTATAACTTTTAAAAATATAACTTATAAAAACTAATTTTATAAGTTACTTTTAAAAAATAAAAAATTTACTAAACTAAGTCTTACTTTGTATTCTTATATGAAACACAAACACTATAAAATATGTTAATCTAAGCTAGAACATTTTATTAACTAAAATGCTATTTCGCCAATCGAAAATAGTTTTGACAACTGCTAATTACGTGTTCGTAACCATATATATTAGCTAAAAAAATAATTGATCCCTTCTTTTTATTTTCAAACAGACAAACGTTGTAGAGAGCCCTGTCTACTTTGCTTCATTCTTCTTTCCTCTTTCTGATCCTACTCCTTTATAATCCCCTTAAACCATTCTCAATATCTTTGAAAAATCATTCTCTTACAATTTCTTAGTTATTTCGGCAAGTAAAGAGTGGTGCTGTACTAATTTGTTGTGAATGTAAACTTGAGCAGAAAACAAACGGCCCCCATAAAAAATCACATGGACCGTGTGTTATGAATCAGTACAGATTTAAAAATTGATATGTAACTATGTAAATATAATTAATTGAAGATTTCTAGACTTTTATACTATGTTTGGATCAATAAAAATAAAGAGAAAAAAATACAACAAAAAAAAGATAAAAAAATAGGTTTTTATTAATTAGATAAAAAGGAAATTGAATTGAAAGAAAAAACAATGACATTGGATCCACATCTAACTTTTTTTTTTGGAACCTGCAAAAAAACCTAATGAGAATTTTATGATAAAAATAAAATTATTAATTTATTCATGGTGTTAAAATTAAAAGCAAAATTTTTAATGTAACTTGTTGTCTCTGAAACTTGAAAAGACTTATTTTTTCCATCACAATTTCACTGTCGTGCTCAAAAGCGCCACCATCTATGAGTAATTTTTATTATTCTTTTAAAAAATTATTTATTTGTATTATTTAAAAAATAATGATACATCTTTTTATTTATGACATTTAAAAGATAATAAAAAAATAAATTCAAAAAAATATTATTGTTAACAAAGATAATACGTTAAAATTTTAAAATATAATTGGGAACACTTTTTTTATTAAAAAATAATTTAAATGCATTAGTATATTATAATTTATATATAATATAGATAAGAGTATTAATGTAATTTCACTTGGTTATAATTTTCTCTCTTCTTACTTTTTCTTTTATTCAAACAAAATAAAAATTTATTCCTACTTTTTTTCATCCATTTTCTCTTCATCCAAATAATATAAAAAAATTAATTTTTCTTCTATTTTTTTCTTTTCTCTCATTTTCTTTCTTCTCATTTTTCATGTTGCATTCAAACAAAATATTAAGTAGTTTTTTTTTGTTTATTATCAAATTAGTTGAAAGGTGCTACCAAATTATAAACTTGCACATTATGATGAATTTATGGAAATTTTTTCCAGAAGATACTCCATGAATTTGACCATGCTGCGTAGAAAGTGTTCTATTTTGGGTGTGTTTGGTTTATGTATGGATTGCGACAGAGAAATAAAAAATATAGACATTAAAAACATAAATATAATGTGACACAAAATTTTTACTTTGTTTGATATCTATATATTAGACAGAACAATAAATTATAAATGTCAATATTATCTCTATAAAAAAAACTAAAAAAGAGAGGATAATGAACAAAATAAAAATTTAAAGAAAAAAGACAAAATTAAAAAAATGGTGTATTATAAATTATATGTTAATATCTTAAACTAAAAAATATATAAAAATATATACTTTTATATATCACTGTATTCATTAAAAATTTATATTTAATAAACCAAATAACAAATATATACTACTGTGTTCATTAAGTGATAAATATGTCCAACAAAACAAATGCTGCATTAAGTCTGCAAAAAGTCTTCTATTGGTACGGAGGGTAAGTGGCACCAATTTGCCCAACTATTAAGCACGATTTGCTAGAGGAAGGCTACTCGTGTTTTCCTTGTTTTCAAAAGTGATGATTAGTGTGAACCCATAATTACACTATACTGAAAAATGATTTTCTATGGCTCTTACAAGATTATGTCATAAACTGAGTTACACTCTAAAATAGTTTTTGAAATTAGTGTTGTATACTAAAATTATCTTTAAAATTTTAATGATATTAATTATATTTTTGAAATTGACAAAAATGTATTACATTAGTGCATCTAAAATATTAAAAATTTTAAATTAAAAAAAAATTAGTGAAGAAACTAATTTAGTGTACGACATTCAATTTTAGAAACTAAAATGAGTTACTTAATAAAAAATAAGAGACTAATTTGATGCCTCTACAATAATGACATAAGAAATAACACGTGGACAAATACTGTTGTGACACATGGCACAAAATGGACACGTAGCCAAATAATATTGTGACACGTGGCACAACCGTCCACATTAGCATGTCACGTGTCACCGGTCAACACATCATCATACCATTACACGTGGCTAAATCATAGAGTGACACGTGTCACTAACAGTCCACGTTATCAAGCCATGTCATCACGTCTTTAATAAAAAATGGGTCCGAAACTAATGTAGTATACTTTTGTCAATCTCAAGGACATAATTGGTGCAATTAGAATCTTATGGACGATTTTAGTACACGACGCTAATTTTAAGAACCATTTTAGAGTTTAAATCGTCATAAATTATATTGTAACTTTTAGAATGAGTTTGGATGAAAGATTGAGACTGAGGAATGGAGACTAAAAGATAACGATTAAATTAAATCTTTGTATTATTTTTTGTATAAAAATATAAAATATATTAGATTGAATTATGTTTAAGTATCATATTTAATTTAAAATAAATATAAAAATTAAAGAGTAAATTTAAAATTTAAAAAATTACATGAGAATATATTAAAAAAATATTAAAATTTCAGCCTCCAATCCTAAAAATTTTGGTCCCCTTTATTCTTATTTTTTAGAGATAATATAAAAACTGAAAATTTATATCCTAAAACTAAAATTTTAATTTTAATTTTTAACCGCCAAAAATAATAGTAAATGCTAGTTCTTTAATTTCAGTTTTAGTCTTGAAAACAAATATTAATTACCTTAAAAGACAAATTCTGTAACTCTTTTGAACCAAACCTGTAACTTCTCACATAATCCTACATACAACCAAATTGGTCATGAGATAATGCCGTCAAGTTGGTTCTTTGGACAAAAAACACTTGGTTAGTGACCATGGATGATCTGATTCTACTATGTTAGTGCCACACAAATTTAATTTATAGTGGTTATGGAAGGTGGAATTTGATTTTTTGTGAAATAGCCAATTAAGTAAAATCCATTGGTTGTTTAAATAGTCAGTTTAAAGACTTCATTAAATCCATATTAATACCCAAGTTCACAGTTTGCTGGTATTTTTCAACTAATTTAAATACACACAAATGAAACTATCTAAATTAAAGGCTCAAAAGCATTTAACTAATTATACTCACATAGTTAAATATCAATTTTTAAATTCTTACTGACTCACGGCACATATTCTATGTGACTTTCTGTACGGTAGGTTGGGTATCGAACTGTTCGCAGGGGTCTCGAGATGGAGAGGTGGGTTCCGGCCTATCTTCAACGGGTGATGTAAGCAGAAGAGCAGCCAAGCTATCGAGCACTTCAAGTAGAGGGGGGTGTCACCTGCAAAGACACTCCAACGCTCAAGTCACCAAGTGTGCATGCGATAAAGGTGTAAGATATTTTGGGTGACGTACCTCGGGAGAGGGATAGGACCTTCCCCTTATATACCTTGTCAGTAGGGCAGGCCCCACAGGGGGAGGCCTCCTTCCAGGAAGGTTCCTTCTTCACAGCTGTCATGCAGCTGGCACCGAGGTCGCATGGCCAGGTCGCCATCCAGACGGGCCAGGTGCGTCGACCCGTTCGAGCGGGTCGCGACAATTTCGGGTCAGGTGACCGATATGCCTAGCTGGACTGGGCCGTAACAGTGCCCCCAACGCGCCAGCTGCGGCCGCGAGTGCCGCAGTTGGTGTGTTCCATTTTCCTCTTTGACGGTCGTTGCTGAGTACTCGGTTGCCCGTAGAGAGACACGCCTCGTGCGCGTGTGGGCCTGTTCGTTGCCGGGGATAACCTTTGTCGCCTCGTTCTCCACGCTAGGCATTTAATGCTCATAATGGGTTATTCAAAACCCCACGTGAAAAGACCGTTATGCCCCTGTCTTTCGTGCTTCTTTAGTTGGTTTCTATGGTTTCCATTCAGTTTCGCCTTCATTCCCCCACTCTTTCTGCACTTGCCTTCTCCATTCTCCCATTTCCTGCCGTCAATCTTTGGCTTGCTTGCGTTCGTCCTTCTTGTCTTTCCAAATCAACACAAACATCTTTGGTAAGTTTGATTTGTCAATTTTAATTTTCATTGCTTTGCTTCACTGCTCATGCCATTAGTTTTATTGCTTTGTTTTTGCATGCATACTGTTTTCTATGTCAAACTTGTTAGCGTTAGCTAGGCGAGCTAGGAGGTTACCATTCCATTATGATGTCTTTTAGGATTTATTTTAGCCATAGATTCACTCCTTGTTTGATTGTAGCCATAGAGTAGGCAAGATGTAGTTTCTGGGCTTTCTCCGACCTTCCGGTAACTTAGACTAACTGAGTGGTGCCCCCATTGTAGGTATGGCCCAATGTCTTGTTGCCCGGGTTCCCGTTGAAAGGGTGTACGACCGGGATGCCTGGGTGACCTCTGATGTAAAGGAGACTCCTAATCAGATGGGCGAGGAGGAGCTAACTGAGTTTCGCCAAGCCGAGTACCTATGCGGCGGGACTGACGAGGAAGCCAATTATGTAGTTTACGTCCCGACCACTCACGAGCGGATATACGAGCTTAACCTGCACTCTCCCCGAGTTGCCGACTGGATCTGGTTTTACAAGGCCATGTTTACCCAGTTGGGGGTTCGGATCCCTTTCTCTCCTTTTCAAATGGCGCTGCTCAACCGGTGTAGCTTTAGCACCATCTCAGTTGCACCCGAACAGCTGGGCCTCCATCCGCTGTTTCGAGATGGTGTGTGAGTACCTGGATCTTTTGGTCTCTGTCGAGGTGTTCCTCTTTTTTTTCACCTTGATGAACCCTTCCAAAGAGGGGAAAGCAAAGAAGGGCTTTATGTCCTTCTGATCTGTCCAGGGCCGGAGGATATTTGGCTTGTTCGAGGATTCTTATCATGGGTTCAAAGACAAATACTTTAAGGTTTGCCCCATTAGAGGTCATCACCCTTCTGGTTGACATTAGAGGGGGAACGCCGTATCCCGACGTATTGGAGCTTCGGGGCGAGAGCCAATGCTTTCACTAAAGTAACTTATAAGGGGATGTCCCCTGAGAATAAGAGAATTACCGACGTGTTGTTGGTTGTTTTTGGGAAAAATCATGTTAATCCTCATCTCCTCATGGGTAATTTGGACATTTCTAGAAATTATATTTGTCAGTGGTTTTAACTTGAGTTTCTTGTGTTTGCTGTTGCATTAATTTGCTATACCGACCTTACGATTAACAGGTTTCATTGTTTTGTTGTTGTGGGAATGTCTACCGAGGTGACAGGACTTGACGCTTTATACAACACCTTTTTGGATGGCGACAGCGACGAAGAGCCGGTCAATGAGAACCAGGAGGTCCCTCCCGAAAATGACGAGAACCAGGCGATGCCTTCTCCCCATGCTGTTGAGGTGACGCCTCATAACGCTGTCGAAATGCATGCCTCCCCTACCCAAGCTGAAGTGGTCGGTACCGGCGAGGGCTCGACCTCTCAACCACGATTTGAGGACGATGAAGTGGTGGTTGTAAACAACCCGAAGAGGAAAAGGTCGTCCTCTAGCCCCAAAAGAGCCCTCACTATGATGGAGAGGAACTTTGATGCCGGAAACTTTATTGACGCCCAGCTGCTTCCCACCACGGAGGACTTCTTCCATGGTGGGAAACTTGCTTTGCAAGCAAGGTGGATGTACCGAACTCTTCTTCGTGTGGCAGCCATAGCGAGGAAGGCGGAGTTCGCTCTGGTGGGGATGCAGTCTATTCAGAGGAAACTCGAGTCTTCTGTCCAAGCCAATAATAAATTTAAGGTGGAAGTTGAATCACTTTGGGAAAAGTTATCCAGCGCAGACAAGAAGCTCAAAGCAGCCGAGGAGAAGGCCAGAACTACCGAGGAAAAATTGAACTGATGCGGCCGTTTCCCGTCTAACTGAGCGAGAGCTAACTTTGGAGGGTCAACTCAATGCTGCTCAGGGTCGGGTGGCTGCATTGGAGAAAGAGCGCGACGAGGCCGCCTCGTCGGCTAAGGCTGCATAGAATGAGGCTGCTGAATTTAAGAAGTACAAGGAGACCATGAAGCAAGGGAAGAACGCCATACTGATGACTGAAGAGACTCTTAAAGCCCAGGTGAAGCTCGTGGCTCCTGACTTCGACACCTCAGCAATTGGGGTCTTTAAGACTATTAAGGACGGTAAAATTGTCGATATGCCGAAGAAGTGATCTTTATACTCTTGAATGAATTTTGTAATTTTATGGCTTTGTGAATTTTGTCGTGTAGTTTTGTGAACCCTGCGTTGGAGCTTGTAGCTTTAAATACGGTAGCCGTTTGGTTGGCTTATGACTATTGCTTGTTCCTCGTTTAGTTGGTATTGCGCTATCGTTCTATTTTGTTACCAGCTTGTTGTTTATGCTTATTTACCGTTGTGTTGGTATCTTGACGAAGCCGAATTATTATGGTGTTAATTTGGGTGGTTCCCGGGGTGATCAGTCCCGGGTTACCATGTTGTCCTCGTATTTATCTTGCCATAAAAAATTCATTAACATGGAATATAAAGTGGAAAGGTGATTTTAACCACAAGTGAACATTAATCGGCAGTTGGTTAGACCTATACGATAATAAGTATTTGACAAAGTAAATTACTTAATGATAAAGCAACTTGGGTCTTACTGAGCCTGGCAGGTTGCCTATTCGGTGCACTTGATCTAAGAATAAAATCTTCTTAAGTTACCCGCATTCCACATTCTCGGGACTTCCTTGCCGTTGAGTCTTTCCAACTTGTAGGCACCCCTGCCGACTACTTCCTTTACCCTGTACGGGCCCTCTCAGTTTTCCACCAGCTTTCCTTCCCCCTGAGTCGGTAGCCCAATGTCGTTGCGCCGCAGGACCAGGTCATTTTGTTCAAATTCTCTCATGAGGACTTTGGCGTTGTAGCGCAAGGCCATTCTTTGCTTCAGCGCCGCTTTTGACAAATGGGAAATTTCTCTAGCCTCATCTATCAGGTCTTTTTCCACAGCTTCTTCAACTCTTCCCAAGAGTAGCTGCAGGCTCGGTTCGCCGACCTCTACAGGTATCATTGCGTCCACTCCGTATGTCAAGCGAAATGGTGTCTATTCTGTAGATGATTGCTGAGTTGTGCGGTATGACCAGAGAACTGAAGCAAGCTCGTTAGCCTATGTCCCCTTCTTCTTGTCAAGTCACTTTTTTAGGCCTAGCAGGATGATCTTGTTCGCGGCCTTGACTTGGCCGTTGGTTTGAGGGTGTTCCATGGATGAGAATTTTTGCTTTATACCCAAACCGGCGAGGAACTCTCCAAACTTCTTGTCGGTGAATTGTGTCCCGTTATCAGAGATAACAACCTCAGGGATACCAAACTGAGTTATTACTTGCCTCCACATAAACTTCTAACAATTAGACGAGGATATGCTGGCAAGTGGTTCGGCTTCAATCCACTTGGTATAGTAGACAATAGCAACTATTAAGTAATTGACTTGCCCAGGACTGACCGGGAAGGGTCCTAAGAGGTCGATTTCCCAATGCGAAAAAGGTCAGAAAGACATCAGAAGACTTAGTTTGGTTGCTGGCGCTTTGTGAAAATTGGCGTTCTCCTAGCACTTGATGCATTTTCTCACAAAATCTTTAGAATCCTCCATCATCGTCGGCCAGTAGTAGCCGGCTCTGATGAGCTTCCTTGCTAGGGCTTTGCCCTCGATGTGGTGACCGTAGCATCCTTCATGGACCTCCTTAAGCACATAGTCCGTTTGGTCAGGATGCGGCACTTCAACAAGGGTTGGCTGAGTCCCTTTTTAAACAATTGGCCTTGTATGATTGCATACTTGGCCGCCTCCCTTCTCAATGCTTTTGCCGACTTCACGTCTTCAGGGAGCTTACCGCTTTCCAAGAAGTCGGCGATTGGGTCCATCCAAGAGGAGTCTACCTTCGTTAAATGGAGGGTAATTGTTGGTTCTTTTATCAGGCCTTGGATGAGAGATTGGTTTCCCACTCCCGGCTTTGTACTTGCCAGCTTTGACAAGAGGTCTGCTCACATGTTCTTCTCTCTCGGCATATGGTGCACCGAGATCTCCTCAAATTCCCCAGTTAGTTCCCTGACCTTCTCCAGATATTTTTGCAGCAACGAGTATCTGGCCTGATATGTTCTATTGATCTGTGAGGTCACGACCTGTGAATCACTATATATTTCCACTCTTGTGGCTCCGACTTCCTTAGCCAGGACTAAGCCGCCGAAAAGGGCCTCGTATTCCGCTTGATTGTTTGACACTGGAAACTCAAACTTGATCGACTGTTCATAAACGACTCCAATCAGGCTTTCCAAGATTATCCCGGCTCCGCCAAACGTCTGGTTGGAGGCTCCGTCTACGTGGAGCTTCCACCGTATGCTCGGTGTCTCGGTTGGGTCTCCTGTTACTTCTACCAAGAAGTCGGCCATGGCCTGCGCTTTAATCGCATGCCTGGGTTCATATTGCAAGTCGTATTGAGACAGCTCGATAGCCCAAGTCATCATTCTTCCCACTAAGTCGGGTTTCTGGAGTACCTGGCAAATTCCCTGGTCCATCCTCACAACCACTTGATGACCTTGGAAGTACTATCATAATCTATGGGAAGAGGTCAGGAGCGCGAGTGCCAGCTTCTCTAATTTGTTGTACCTTAATTCTGCTCCTTGTAGTGCTTTGCTCACAAAGTAGATTGGTTGTTGGGTCTTTCCTTCTTCTCACACCAAGACCGCCGCCATCGCTTCATCCGTTATGGCCAAGTACAGGTATAGTGGTTCCCTGTCCTTGGGCTTCCCGAGGACGGGTGGTGTTGCAAGTACTTCCTTGAAATGCTTGAACGCCTCTTCACACGCCGGGGTCCATTCAAACGCTATCCCCTTCCTCATCAAGTTGAAAAATGGTAGGGCTTTCGCAGCTGATGCCCCGAGGAACCGGGACAGTGCGGTGAGCCTTCCTGCCAACCTCTGAATGTCTTTGATGCATCCTGAGCTCTTCATTTGGAGTATTGCTTCACACTTTTCTGGGTTGGCCTCCACCCCTCTCTGGGTTATCATAAACTCCAAAAGAATTTCTGCTTCCATGGCAAATGCACACTTGAGCGGATTGAGCCTCATACCGTGTTGCCGAAGGGAAGCGAACACATTCTCTAGATCGCTTATGAGGTCCTCAGGTCGGGTGGTCTTTACTAGGATATCGTCTACGTATACTTCCATCGTTTTGCCTATAAGGTTGCCGAATATCTTGTTCATCAACCTTTGGTATGTGGCCCCAGCATTCCTCAGCCCGAACAGCATTACCTTGTAGCAGTATATTCCCCCTGGCATTATGAACGCCGTTTTCTCTTCATCTGGTCGGTGCATCGGTATTTGATTATAGCCAGAATAAGTATCCATGAAACTCAGATACCAATATCCCGCCGCCGCGTCGACGAGCGCATCTATGATGGGGAGAGGGTATGAGTCCTTGGGACATGATTTGTTAAGATCGGAATAATCCACACACATCTTCCATTTCCCATTGTGCTTTCTAACTAGAACTACGTTCGATAGCCAAGTCGAGTAGTCGAGTTATCGGATAAATCCCGCTTCAAGAAGGCTGGCCGTCTGCCTGGCCACCTCCTCTGTCCTTTCTTATGACATTTTCCTTCTCCTCTGAGCCACTGGCTTGGCTTCCACCTTGACGGCCAAGTGATGCGACATGAGCTGGGGGTCTATCCCCGGCATGTCAGCTGGCGTCCAGGCAAATAGGTCGTCGTTAGCCCTGATCATTTCCATTAGAGGTTCCTTCAGGTTGTGTGGGAGGTTTCTGTTCACGAAGGTAAACTTCTCCTCTGAGTCGCCAACCCTGAACCTTTCTAAGTTCCCTTTCGGCTCAAGTCTAGGCTTTTCGTCAACTCTAGCGTCCAGGTCGGCGAGGAACACTCCCGATGCCTCTTTGGATTTCTTTCTTAAGGAGAGACTGGCATTGTCGCAGGCGACTGCCGTTTCCAAGTCTCCCTTTATGGATCCCACGGATCCGTCATCAGCGATGAACTTCATTATCAACATTTTTGTACTGATCACTGCCCTGAGATCGTTGATACTCTTTCTTCCCAGGATGATGTTGTAGGCCGTGGAGTCTCGCAAAACCACGAACTCCGCCATTACCGACCTTTTCCCCTGTCCTAGTCCTACGGAGACCGGTAGGGAGATTATCCCGTTGGGCTTGATAAAGTGGTCGCCCAACCCTACTACACCGTGCTGGTGAGTCCTTAAATCGGCATCCAGGAGACCCAAAGCATCGAACACATTGCGAAACATGATATTTGAGTCGGCGCCGGTGTTTATGAGGATCCGCTTGATCAGGCCGGTTCCCACTCTGGCCGTGATGACCATGGGAGGGTTTTCTGCGACCTCATCAAACCATTGGTCCTCTGGACCGAATGATATCGACGGAACCCTCTTGGAGTTTCGTGCGGGGGATGACGAGACCGCTAGGACTTTGGCGTCCTTCTTATGCGCCGACCTCGACCTTGGAGCTGCGTCTCTTCCTATTACCATGTTTACTATGGTGAGGCTGTGCTCGTTGTCCTCTGGCTCTTGACGTCGCTTCACCGTGCGGCTCTTGTTCTCTCCCTCGCGGTCCCGATCTCGTCTCCTCGGCTCCCTGATGAGGTGGGAGAATTCGGCTAGCTTTCCATCCCGGATCGCTTGCTCTAGCGCATCCTTTAGGTCAAAACAATCCTGTGTTTTGTGTCCATAGCCCTTGTGATAATCACAATAGAGGTTCTTGTTCCCCCCGGTTCTGTCTTTTAGAGGTCGGGGCTTCGACAGAATTCCCTTCTCAGCTATTTGCTAATAAACTTCTACGATGAGAATGGTGAGGGGGGTGTAGTTGGTGAATATCCCGACTCGGGGAAACGGCTTGAATGTCTTGGACAGCCCGCCATCTCTGGCGTGCTCTTTCAGCCTTTCCCCGCTACTGTGCTGCCGAGGTTGGTTGTAGGTAGGTTGCCGCTTGTTGGCTGCCACCACTTGACTGACTTCTTCATCGTTGATATATTCCCTAGCCACGCTTTGGATTTCTTGCATCGTCCACACCGGCTTCGTGGTGAGATGCTTCCTGAAATCCTCATTCAGAAGTCCATTCGTCAAACACAGATTGGCCACCAAATCGGTTAGGCTGTCAATCTCCAAACATTCATCGTTGAACCTGTCCAAGTATTTTCTGGTCAGTTCGTCGGACCTTTGTGTCACCCGGAGTAGGTTGATCGGGTGTTTTGCCTTTGCAATGCGGGTGGTAAATTGGGCCAAGAAAGCGCGGCTAATGTCCGAAAATTTGGCAATAGAACCCTGCGGGAGGATGTTAAACCACCGTATTGCAGGTTCTGCCAGAGTGACCGGGAAGGCGTGACACCTCACCTCGTCGCCTACCCCTTCCAAGTTCATTCTGGCCTCAAAGGCCGTTAGATGCTCCTGTGGGTATTGGGTTCCATCATACCTCATGTTCGTTGGCTTGTCAAAGTACTTTGGTAGTCGGACTTCGAGGATGGAATGATGGAATGGGGTAGCGCCCATGATCACGATCGTCGTGTTCTCTTCGGCCTTTCTCCTTCGTCCTCCCGATCTCGCTCGATGGCTCGTCTCCCTTCAACCGGGTGTATATCATGGGGTCATGCCGTCTTCTTGACCGTTCCCAGTCCTCCCAGATACTTTCAGATTCAGATCGTGGGCTGGGTGTGCGCAGGGAGCGACTTCTCTGAGGAGTTCTTCCACGTCTCTCAGGAGATCGGGAATAGTTTGGTTCTGGAGTTTGTTGACGATGTTCCTGATCTGTCAGCTGGTGTTCCAGGTTCTGCACCCTATGACACAGTTCCTGCATTATTCTGGTGCTATTGCTGCCTGTTCCTCCAAAGTGGCATCTCTCTTGGGATCCTGAGGATGGCTCGAGTCGTCGCAAAGGGGACCTCGTGCGCTCCCGGGAGGAGGCCACGGAGGCTGCCCCCTGGGTTTGGCCCCTCCGCCAGGCTCTACAGGACCCAGTATGAAGTCTATTTAGGCGGTCCCCACAGATGGCGCCAATGTACGGTAGGTCGGGTACCGGACTGTTCGCAGGGATCTCGAGATGGAGAAGTGGGTTCCGGCCTATCTTCAACGGGTGATGTGAGCGGAAGAGCAGCTGAGCTACCGAGCACTTCAAGTAGAGGGGGATTTCACCTACAAAGACACTCCGATGCTCAAGTCAGCAAGTGTGCAGGCGATAAAGGTGTAAGGTGTTTTGGGTGACGTACCTCGGAAGAAGGATATGACCCTCCTCTTATATACCTTGTTAGTAGGGCGGACTCCACAGGAGAGGCCTGCTTCCAGAAAGGTTCCTTCTTCAAAGCTGTCATGCAGCTGGCACCGAGGGCGCGTGGCCGGGTCGCCATCCGAACGGGCCAGGCACGTCGACCTGTCCGAGCGGGTCGTGACAACTTTGGATCAGGTGACCGTTATGCCTAGCTGGACTGGGCCATAACATTTTCTATGGACCGTATGTCTCTGCTTAAATTTACATTCTCACGCCGATCCTGATTACGTACCAAGAACAAATTGATACAAATCAATATCGAACAACTTATATTTGTCAAAAAAAGTTAATCATAAAATCAAAAGCCAAATCTCAAATAAATTTCATGAATACTCAAGAATAAGTCATATTTCATAAATTTTAAATTATAACGTTTCAACTTTGAAGCAAGATGTAAGCACGACAGAAACGGCAGAAACGTATCGTGAAAGGAAGAGAAAGACGAAGGAAATAACAATAATGAGAAAGGCAAAAAAAAGAAAAAGAAAGAGAATGAAGTTTAAAATTTATTTGGAGGAAAATAATTTTTGTTTGAGAGAATGTGACGTGACATGAGACAGAAAAGGTTTTCATAAGTTTGACAATAAGGATAACAATGATTTTTTCTTTTATCATACATATTACTCAATTATCAATTATTGAAGTTATTTTTGGTCTGTAAAATAACAAAATTTATATATTAACGTATATATAAATGACCAATCCGAATAAGCTATCTATAGAGATTTTTTGTAACTTATGATAGCTTCATCGAATTGGTGATTTCATTTCAAAATAATAATAATAATAATAATAATAAAATTGTTTTGTCTCCTCTCCAACTATGCTACCACATTTTTTACTAGTTAATCTCTTTTTTGGCTCTACATCAATATATGCCGCTTATGTTTGAACAGCAGCGCAAATTATAAAATCTTGATTTTTTCTTAGGGCTCGGGGGAATGACAGCTTATATGGGATTTTTTGAATTGTGCAAACCCAAAATGGGAGAAAAGGTTTTTGTGTCAGGTTAATACTTAAATTCGTTCTTGAAAGATTATTTATTTTTTAAAGTAGTCTTTAAATAATTTTTTTAGTCATATTAGTCCTTAAAAGATAAAATATAAGTCAAATTAGTCCTTTCATTAGTTGGATGATAGTGTGTTACGTTAAGTGCCACGTGTCATAAGATGATTGATTGATATGTCAAGTCAGTAAGACGTGGCATACCACGTGTCAGGTCGTCACTTGACATGTAAAAAGATTTTTTATAATCAAAATAGTTCTTGAAAGTCCAGACGTAAGTCATTTTCATCCCTAAAATTTTAAAAGTTAATCAAACTAGTCCTTATATAATTTTTTTTCTATAATATTAAATTTGAAATATTTTTTATACTACTAATCTTAATAGAAATGTAATTGACAAACAGAAAATTAGTAATTGTATCTTTTTTTCTTAAAAATTTTTCTTCAATTCCAAACTTTACAAAATATTAAAAATTTGTTACTTTTTTATTATTATTATTATTATTATTATTATTATTATTATTATTATTATTATTATTATTATTATTATTATTATTATTACATATGCTAAACGAATTACTTCTTAAGCGTAATACGTGCAAAGATTATAATAAATTTTTGTGTGTTTCATATGTTTAAGATAGATTATATAATTTTTCTTTTAATTTCACAAGTCAATGAGATAAAATAAAATAGAAAACATTATACCTATACATAACACATGCTACTCCGCACTAGTACATTTAGGGGTGGCAAACGGGCCTAAACTCGCCGGACCGGCCCGCGTAACCCGCCAAAAAAGGCGGGCTGGGCTAGAAAATCGGGACCGCCAAATAGCAAAAGCTCGCCTAACCCGCACCGCTTAAACCGCGGGTTTTGGCGGGCTTTGGCGGGGCGGGGCGGGCTTCCCCGCCGGGCTAAGGTTTTTTTTAGTGAGGGGGTATTTTTGCAAACTTTTTCCTAAAACCTAACTTCCCCAACCTAACTTACAAGAGTATGAAGATAAAAATTGAGTGTTTTGAATTATGTTTATGTTATTTTGGAGACAATATTTATAATTATGTTTTGGATTATGTTTATTTTGCTTTGGAGAGAATATTTATACTTATATTTTGAATGAAAATTTGGTTTATAATTATATTTATTAGATATTTATAATTACAAAGACTTTAATGTTTGTAAATATAAAAAATATAATTTTTTATGCCATTAGAAATTATAAATTTATTAATATGGTTGTGAAATTATATATATTACTTAGTAGTTAATAGTAAAAAAAAAAAGATGAGCTTTGGCGGGCTTAGCCCGCCAGCCCGCCAGCCCGCAGTTAGGCGGGGCGGGCTAGGATTCTAGGACCGCCTAATTAGGCGGGGCGGGGCGGGCCAGCCTGCCAAAGGGCGGGCTTCTGGCGGGGCGGGGCGGGGGGGGGGGGGGGGCGGGGCGGGGCGGGCTTCCCCGCTTGCCATCCCTAAGTACATTATATAAATAGAAATGCTTCATATTAAAATAAATTTTTTTGTGTTTTAACTGAAATATTTAAAAAATTATATTAGAGTATTAAGATTCAAAAAGTGATTCCACAAATCAGTTTTTCAATTATTGAGTTTCGTTATATAAATTAAACAATAATAAAAATTATAATTTTAAAAAATTTAAAAGATTTAAAATTTAAAATAATTACTATATTATTTAGTAAAATTTAAAATATTAAATTTTTAAATATATAATCAACAATAATTTGATAAACTCAATTAAATAAAAAAATTCACATAAAAAATTATAATTTGAAAATGTAAAATTTTAAAATATAAATGACAAAATAACTTTATAAAAATTTAATTATTTTTATTATTTTATGTAAAGAGAATTTTGTTTATTAAAGTTTAAAAAATAATATTAAAATTAGTAGTATAAAAAAATATTTTAAATTTAATATTATAAAAAAATTATATAAGGGATAAGTATTGTTTTGGTCCCTCACGTTGAGGGTCGGAATCGAACCCGTCCCTGGTGTATATTTTGATTTAAAATCACCCTTAAAGTCGTATTTA